>NW_014598320.1:0-528 GCF_000485595.1 Priapulus caudatus | reverse complement strand
TGGAGATCCCGCCAGCCTACATTAACCGTTAATTTCTCAACGAAAAAAGCGCAGTTTACTCTGCGCTTTTTTTATATCTAGAATTCCTCCGGAGAAAAGCTTCGTCATTGTCTCACCTTGCAAAACTGCTATACTTACAAACCATTACACATGTTAATCAATAGATATCAATACATTAAACAAATAGTGAGTAAGCATAATGAGTAGAAAATACTTTGGCACAGATGGGATTCGCGGGGAAATTGGCAAACACCCAATGACACCAGATTTTGCCTTGAAGCTAGGTTGGGCTGCCGGTAAAGTATTGACAAAACGCAAGCACCCTCTAGTCGTCATTGGTAAAGACACGCGTATTTCTGGCTATATGCTAGAAACCGCATTACAAGCAGGGCTTGTTGCAGCTGGCGTTGATGTACGCTTATTAGGCCCCATGCCAGCTATACTTACAAACCATTACACATGTTAATCAATAGATATCAATACATTAAACAAATAGTGAGTAAGCATAATGAGTAGAAAATACTTTGG
>NW_014598319.1:0-528 GCF_000485595.1 Priapulus caudatus | reverse complement strand
TCTCTCTCTCTCTCTCTCTCTCTCTCTCTCTCTCTCTCTCTCTCTCTCTCTCTCTCTCTCTCTCTCTCTCTCTCTCTCTCTCTCTCTCTCTCTCTCTCTCTCTCTCTCTCTCTCTCTCTCTCCCACCTCTCCCTTCTCTCTCCCTAATCTTCCCCACCCCTCCCCTCTCTCTCTTTCTCTTCGCTCCCCTACCCTTCCCCTCCCCCTCTCCCTCCATGTCTCCCTCATTCCTCTCTCGCGCGTACGCACGTCGTGCGAGAGATCGCTTAATTGAATTCGCGTCGCGTGGCTCATGCGACCTGACATGTCGTATAATATCATTCACCACCAGCGAGCGATCGAGAGATGTAGAGCGAGAGAGAGGGGGAGGAGGGGGCGGAGAGGGAGGAAAGAGAGAGAGAGAGAGCAGAGGGGAGGAGAGCGAGAGCGAGAGAGAGGGGGAGGGGAGAGAAATTAAGGGGAGAGAGAGGGAGAGATAGGTGAGTGGAGATGAGAGAGGAGGGAGTGAGGGAGAGAGAGAGAGAGAGA
>NW_014598318.1:0-528 GCF_000485595.1 Priapulus caudatus | reverse complement strand
AATGAAGAGAGAGAAGGAGAGATGATCGATAAAGAGAGAAGAAGAGAGGAGCGATGAAGTGAAAGAACGAAAGAGGGGCGATGAAGAGAGAAGGAGAGAGGAACGATAAAGAGAGAGAACGAGAGGAGCGATAAAGAAAGAGAGAAGGAGAGAGGAGCAATGAAGAGAGAGAACGAGAGAAGAGTGATAAAGAGAGAGAAAGAGAAAGGAGCAATGAAGAGAGAAGGAGAGAGGAGCGATAAAGAGAGAACCAGAGGAGCGATAAAGAGAGAGAAGGAGAGAGGAGCAATAAAGAGAAAGAACGAGAGAGAGAAGCGATAAAGAGAGAGAAGCGATAAAGAGAGAGAACGAGAGAGAAGCAAAAAAGAGAAAGAACAAGAATTGAGCGATAAAGAGAAAAAAACGAGAGAAGGCCGATGAAGTGAGAGAACGAGAGAGGAGCGATGAAGAGAGAACGAGAGAGGAGCGATGAAGAGAGAGAAGGAGAGAGGAGCAATGAAGAGAGAGAAGGAGAGAGGAGCGATAAAG
>NW_014598317.1:0-528 GCF_000485595.1 Priapulus caudatus | reverse complement strand
GAGAACGTCCGCACGCGACAACGCGATGTCAGACAAGAGAACGTCCGCACGCGACAACGCGACGCGATGTCAGACAAGAGAACGTCCGCACGCGACAACGCGACGTCAGACAAGAGAACGTCCGCACGCGACAACGCGACGCGACGTCAGACAAGAGAACGTCCGCACGCGACGACGCGACGCGATGTCAGACAAGAGAACGTCCGCACGCGACGACACGACGCGACGTCAGACAAGAGAACGTCCGCACACGACGACGCGACGCGATGTCAGACAAGAGAACGTCCGCACGCGACAACGCGACGCGATGTCAGACAAGAGAACGTCCGCGCGCAGAGACGTGATGTCAGACAAGAGAACGTCCGCGCGCAGAGACGTGATGTCAGATAAGAGAGAAAAGAAGAACAACGTGGCATCAAACATGCCTTTGATTGCCATTGATGCATACGGCTTCAAACCAATCAAGATTACCCGCGTGTCGGGTGCCGCTTACGACACACATTTCATTCCGATTCATAACACCCCACG
>NW_014598316.1:0-528 GCF_000485595.1 Priapulus caudatus | reverse complement strand
CGCCTGGGTGCCGGTGAGAAAGACCGCGCCGTCCTCGCGCAGGTAACGGTCTTCGAGGCGATAGTCCGTATCGATCTGGCGGTCGGTCTCGACGGCTCGCATGTTCATGGTTGTCTCCGCTGTTCGGCTTGTGGGTATTAGCGGATTCTAGGTAGCCAATAGCGGCGATTCGTGCCAAACTGAGCCACGGAATACTCGTAAATTAGCAACACTCGCCCTAAATTCACCTTTCTCAGGGAAACCTGGCCAATGAAATTCGACCGCGTGGATGTGGCCATCCTGCACGCCCTGCAGCGCGACGCTCACGTGAAGTCCGCCGACCTCGCGGAATCGCTCGGGCTTTCGCTCTCGCCGTTCTACCGGCGCATCCGCATGCTCGAAGAGCGTGGCGTCATCACGCAGTACGTTACGTTGCTCGACCAGGAGAAGGCTGGCTTTCCTGTCAACGCGTATGTGTCGGTAGCGATCGAGAAGAAGAACGAGACACGGCTAGCCGCGTTCGAGCGCGCGATCTCGAACTGCGACGAA
>NW_014598315.1:0-528 GCF_000485595.1 Priapulus caudatus | reverse complement strand
AAACATGAAGTAACGGTGAGATGGGATGGGAAAGAGAGCATGAGAAAAATGTGATGAGGAGATGGTAGATGTGGGAACAGGGTAGGGAGCATAAAATGTAAATATAGAAAGATATGGAAGTGGAGAAGAGGAGCTAGATAAGAGAGATGGCATGAAATAATGGTATGGGGAGACGTGAAAGAGGTGGGGAAGAGGAGATAGAATATGAGATGGCAAAAATAATGGTATGAGGAGACGTGGGGGAGGTGGGGAAGAGGAGATAGGATATGAGATGGCATGAAATAATGGTATGAGGAGACGTGGGGGAGGTGGGGAAGAGGAGATAGGATATGAGATGGCATGAAATAATAGTATGGGGAAACGTGGAAGAGGTGGGGGAGAGGAGATAGATAAGAGAGATGGCATGAAATAATGGTATGGGGAAACGTGGAAGAGGTGGGGGAAAGGAGATAGATAAGAGAGATGGCATGAAATAATGGTATGGGGAGACGTGGAGGAGGTGGGGGAGAGGAGATAGATAAGAGAGAT
>NW_014598314.1:0-528 GCF_000485595.1 Priapulus caudatus | reverse complement strand
ACTAGTACTACATCACAGGACTGGTATACTAGTGTAGTACTACAGAGGGTTGGTACACCACACTGCATCACAGGCTGGTATACTAGTACTACAGAGGGTTGGTATACCACACTGCATCGCAGACTGGTACACTAGTACTACAGAGGGTTGGCACACTAGTACTACATCACAGGCTGGTATACTAGTGTAGTACTACAGAGGGTTGGTACACCACACTGCATCGCAGACTGGTACACTAGTACTACAGAGGGTTGGCACACTAGTACTGCATCACAGGCTGGTATACTAGTGTAGTACTACAGAGGGTTGGTACACCACACTGCATCGCAGACTGGTATACTAGTACTACAGAGGGTTGGCACACTAGTACTGCATCACAGGCTGGTATACTAGTGCTACAGAGGGTTGGTACACCACACTGCATCGCAGACTGGTACACTAGTGCTACAGAGGGTTGGTATACCACACTGCATCACAGACTGGTACACTAGTACTACAGAGGGTTGGTATACCACACTGCATCGCAGA
>NW_014598313.1:0-528 GCF_000485595.1 Priapulus caudatus | reverse complement strand
AATAGCGCGCGGAATAAATGCCAGGCTGACCGTTAAGAGCGTCTACTTCTATACCAGAGTCATCGGCTAAAGCAGGTAATCCGGTATATTTAGCGGCATTCCGTGCTTTTAGGATGGCATTCTCCACAAAAGTTAGCCCTGTTTCATCAACATCTGCTACGTCATATTCAGACTGCGCGACGATTTCAAACCCTGCGCCACCAAGGATGCGGAAAAACTCACGCAGTTTGCCTTGATTACTGCTAGCGAGAACGATCTTTTGTGGAGTGATGCCTTGATTTACTACTACAGCGAGAACGATCTTTTTGTGGAGTGATGCTCATCATATTATGCGTCTGCTAATGCGTTATTCTGTTCGGTAATAATTTCCGCGATGCCTTTTTCTGCCAGTGCAAGCATGGCATTCATTTCTTCGCGGGTGAAGGCATGACCCTCCGCGGTCCCTTGAACCTCAATGAAATGTCCCGCATCGTTCATGACGACGTTCATATCGGTTTCTGCATTGGAGTCTTCAGGATAATCTAGGTC
>NW_014598312.1:0-528 GCF_000485595.1 Priapulus caudatus | reverse complement strand
ACACCACCAACACCACCACCAACACCAACACCACCAACACCAACACCACCACCACCAACACCAACACCAACACCAACACCAACACCAACACCGATATGTGTACACATCTGGCTTCCCACGCAAGACGACGCGTGACGTCATCACATCGGATTGCCCTGAAACCGGAGCTGTGTTCGCCTCAGTCGGGTGTCGCTCTAAAGTTCCTCTCTCTGCGTGTGTCTTGATTTTGTTATTCTCGCGCGGTCGTTCTCTCCCGCGCACACACTCCCTTAATTCCACGCAGCCAATACATCCAAGTTCCGAGTGAGAGCGAGAATGGGAGAGGGAGAGGGAGGAGGAGCGAAAGTGAAAGCGAGAGAGTGAGAGGAAGAGAGAGAGAGAGTGCGAGATAGAGCAAGTGAGAGAGAGGAAGAGAGAGAGAGAGAGAGCGTAGAACGAGAGAAAGACAGAGAGAGAGAGAGAGAGAGAGAGAGAGCGACGAACGAGAGAAGAGAGAGAGAGAGAGAGAGAGAGAGAGAGAGAGAAGAA
>NW_014598311.1:0-528 GCF_000485595.1 Priapulus caudatus | reverse complement strand
TTTCTCGTAAGTTTTCTTAGACTTTCTCACATCCTACATTAGGACTCGGGGATTTCGACTTTCCGATCACCAGCTATAGCTGCGCTCTTGTTTTCACGCCGCAGGGTTTCCAGAAGTGTCACATGGAGCCGTTGGCGCAGGACATCGAGGCGGTGCTGACCGCCGGCCAGGCCCTCGTCCAGTCAGGCGGACACGGCGTCAACACGAGCACCATCGACTCCGACTTGGAGCGACTCGGTGACCGCTGGACCGACCTGAAGGAGAAGGTATGAGGCTGTGTTTATCCGCGTTGCACGCTTTTGTCTTGTTTGGTTGGAATATTTTTTACTGTGTTCTTGTTCGCTGGATTGAAAAAATATTAATTCCTTTAATCTGAGATTATCAGAGCATCCAGCCGTGTGTGTGTTAATGATTCATTCGCTGTGATATTGCGAGCTTGTAATCTGTGTGTGTGTGCGTGCGTGCGTGCGTGCGTGCGTGCGTGCGTGTGTTGTGCGTGCCTGCGTGCGTGCGTGCGTGCGTGTGTTG
>NW_014598310.1:0-528 GCF_000485595.1 Priapulus caudatus | reverse complement strand
TAGGAAACGACATTTGCAAGACATGCAACTGGAACATGGCACCAATCCCCACAAAATTCTGAAGCTGGTAAACACCAGGTGGCTGTCACTAAATCAGTGTATACAAAGGATGGTGGAGCAGTGGGATCCTTTGAGAGAATTTTTCAAGTCCGAAAAAGAGAATGCTCTATTAAAGGCCAGAAAGAACCCCAGAGGGCGACAGACAGATTCCTTGAACACACCAAGCAGCAGCTCAAGTTCAGTGTCCAGTTCAGCTGCCAAGTCCGGTTCAGCTGCCAGTCCCAGCTCGGCTGCCAAGTCCGGTTCAGCTGCCAAGTCCAGTTCAGCTGCCAGTCCCAGCTCGGCTGCCAAGTCCGGTTCAGCTGCCAAGTCCGGTTTAGCTGCCAAGTCCGGTTCTAGTTCAAAGGCCAGTGGAAGTGTCAAACCCGGTATCGGTGTCTTTGATCTAAACTCCTATTTGTTTGACCAGCAATATCTCCAGAGCAACAAGCAGAAAGAAAATGAAAAGAAAATCCAAGAGGAAAGGAT
>NW_014598309.1:0-528 GCF_000485595.1 Priapulus caudatus | reverse complement strand
CCGTAACAACAGCAGAAACAGCAGCAGCAGACAGCAGCAGCAGCAGAAACAGCAGCAGCAACGTCAGTAGAAACTGTACTGCCTGCCTGCATGCTTGTCTGCCTGCCTGCCTGCCTGCTTGCATGCCTGCCTGCCTGCCTGCCAGCCAACCTGCCTGTCTGTACTGCCTGCCTGCCTGCCTGCCTGCCTGCCTACTACCGCCTGCCTGCCTGCCTGTCTGCCTGCCTACCTACCTGCCTGCCTGCCTGCCTGTACTGCCTGCCTGTCTGCCTGTCTGCATGCCTGCCTGCCTGCCTGTCTGCCTGCCTGCCTGCCTGCCTGTACTGCCTGCTTGCCTGCCTGCATGCCTGCCTGTACTGCATGCCTGCCTGCCTGCCTGTACTGCCTGACTGCATTGCGTACCGGGCACTGCACTCTGCGCTGAGAAATCGTCTGCCATACATATCCACGCCTTCCATACATCTGCACTCGGCTATCTATCACTCTCGCCTGTCCTTGACCTAGATCTCGCAGGAGAACGAACGCGCG
>NW_014598308.1:0-528 GCF_000485595.1 Priapulus caudatus | reverse complement strand
TATATATATATATATATATATATATAGCAATGTGTGCAATTTGACGTTACATTCACAATGATACTACTGATACAGATGATTGACACCAGCCAGTTCTGTGACTAATATCATCTTCTATACAATTCCTAACGTAATTTATTTTATTTACCTCGCACGGGTTGCCTACGTGCGGTATTTCTGCTCGATCGAGCGACCAAGCGAGATTAAGAGACTCGCTAGACATCTCGGAAAGGCACTCAGTCGCTTCAGGGCGGCAGTTCTAACTAGGATTGTCCAAGGAGACTCACGGTACGCGTGCGCGGACCGGCGGTCAATATTCTAGCTCTCGATCAATGCGCGCGGCCAGCGACAATAACTTTGCCTTATAAAATCTTTGGTTAGCAGTGTTGTTCCCGTAAGTGGTCAGCTCTACGGTAAATACGCCCACAACAACAGACCCGTGCAGGAACGCGCGCACACATAACTGGTGTATTACGAGATAATCTCTCCTGCGTTGCCCTCCCTCGCTCCCGGTCTCTCTCTCTCTCT
>NW_014598307.1:0-529 GCF_000485595.1 Priapulus caudatus | reverse complement strand
CTTATTTTCTCCCTGCCTGCCCCCATCCTCTCCACCTTCTTCCTTCCTCCGCCTATCCCGTTCTCTCCACCTTCTCCCTTCCTCCGCCTATCCCGTTCTCTCCACCTTCTCCCTTCCTCCGCCTATCCCGTTCTCTCCACCTTCTGCTCCTTCCGCCTATCCCGTTCTCTCCACCTTCTCCTCCCTCCTCCTGTCCTGTTCTCTTCACTTTCTCTATCTCCCTTGCCTCCTCTGTTCCCGTCTCCTCCCGATCATGCACCTCCCCCACCGTACTGACGCCTTCCTTCTTCCGCCTGTCCCGTTCTCTCTCACCTTCTCCACTTTCTCGCCCTCCCCCGCCTGTCCCGTTCTCTCTCACCTTCTCCACCTTCTCCCCCTCTCCCCGCCTGACCCGGTCTCTCTCACCTTCTCCACCTTCTCCCCCTCCCCCGCCTGACCCGGTCTCTCTCACCTTCTCCACCTTCCCCCACCTCTCCCCGCCTGACCCGGTCTCTGCACCTTCTCCCATACTCCGCCCCCAACCCTTCTC
>NW_014598306.1:0-529 GCF_000485595.1 Priapulus caudatus | reverse complement strand
TCAGCTCCTGCTCGAATCACACTCACACCTGCATTACGTAACACACGCGTGGCTTCATCCGCAACAATAGTATTCCAATCCTTTTCTCGACCATATTTAGAAACAGAACCTGTATTCCCCAAAGACCGCCCTTCATGACCTGCTTGAATATAGACCTCAGCCTCTAACGGTTGCCGCTTATATTCATCCATCAATAAGACAAAGAGCCCGATTAAAATAATAAGCAACAAAAAAGCGACCAGATTTGATTGCTCGGCTTTTGGTTTGTCTCGTTTCGATTCTGCCAATTAGAAACCCTCGTCAATCCTGAATGAATCATCGTAGCATAAAGCAATTGCTGAACTTTTTGTATGTCGCTAAAAACATCTGCCAACGCTGCGAATAGTTTGAATACTTTTAGTATTTTCTAGCAAAAACAAACCGTCATCAGACGAATCCCTTCATTAATATTTATCAAGGATTGAAATCTGGTGCTGAAAAATGCATTGTTACTTGTTTAAACTATAAATGGAGAATCAACATGCCTCAT
>NW_014598305.1:0-529 GCF_000485595.1 Priapulus caudatus | reverse complement strand
TGCAGAATTAGCTAACAATATCAGGTAGTTAATATTGCGCACTTGTATTATTCAGCGCTTCTCAGGTATCAGATACTGGGCAAGCGCTTTATACAGCGGCAAACAATGATAATCTGGAGAATAACAATGAAGAGCTTTTTTATTAAATCGGCAGCGGCTGTATTGTCAGCAGGACTGTTACTAAGCAGTTACAGTGTCAGTGCCCTGGATGCCCACCCGGGTGATGCTATTGCGCCACCGCCGGGAAATGGACTTTTAGGTGTTTATTACATCAACCAGCAGCTTGATAAGTTTAATGTAAACGGTAAAACAGTACCCGGCAAGCAAGCCAGCGTAAGTGTTGGACTGCTCAGAGCATTGTATGCGGTCAAACTAGGATCTGTTCAGATTAACCCGCAGATAATCATTCCCTTCGGCAAGGTAGACGGCAGGGGAACATTAAGCAATGTCGATAGTGAGAGCGGGCTTGGTGATATCAGTGTACTGGCTTCTATCATGTTAAAACAGGATCCTGCCAGCAATACCTCAG
>NW_014598304.1:0-529 GCF_000485595.1 Priapulus caudatus | reverse complement strand
CTCTCTCTCTCTCTCTCTCTCTCTCTCTCTCTCTCTCTCATTCCCCTCTCTCTCCCTGTCTGTCTCTCTTCCCCTCTCTCTTTCTGTCTCTCACTCTGTCTCTTGCTCCCCCGCTCTTTTCCCCTCTCTCTGTGTCTCTCCCTCTCTCTCTTTCTCTCATTCCCCCTCTCTCTCCCTGTCTGTCTCTCACTCTGTCTCTTGCTCCCCCGCTCTCTTCCCCTCTCTCTGTGTCTCTCTCTCTCTCTCTCTTTCTCTCATTCCCCCCCTCTCTCTCGCTCCTCTCTTCTCGTTCCCTCTTTCTCTAGCGGTGATGCTGACAGAGCCGACAGCTGCGAGTACGTGCGAGGGACAGGCAGTTATCCTGCTCTTCTCCTCCTGTGTCGTAAAGGCGGGTCAGAAGCCAATCATTAAACCTTCGACGAGTAATTGAATCTCAAATATAAAATGCCAACATAAAATCAAGAGCGTATAAAGAAGGGACCCTCTTAATACGCTCTTGATCAAATATAAAGACAACATTGCTAGTCCC
>NW_014598303.1:0-529 GCF_000485595.1 Priapulus caudatus | reverse complement strand
CGCAACCTCAGGTGTTAGTGTCACAATCTCTGTATCTTCTGGTGACGTTGGCGTTCCACCACTCGGTGTTGTTCCTTCAGCCGTTGCCGTATTAGCAATCGAACCGGCGGTTACATCCGCTGCAGTAATCACATAGTCCGCTGCAGTACAGATAGTACTTGCACCCGGGGCTAAGGTCGTCACTGGACAGCTAATTGTTGGTGCAGGTGTTAATGCAGCCAAGGTCGCATCGTTAATCGCAATGCCACTGATTGTCACGGTGTTCGCCGCTGGTGCCGTTACCTCAAACGAGTACGCAATGCTATCGCCTTCACCGGTGATGCCATCCGCTATTGTATCCGTAACCACTGAGGTCTTATCAATCGTTAAGGTCGCAACCTCAGGTGTTAGTGTCACAATCTCTGTATCTTCTGGTGACGTTGGCGTTCCACCACTCGGTGTTGTTCCTTCAGCCGTTGCCGTATTAGCAATCGAACCGGCGGTTACATCCGCTGCAGTAATCACATAGTCCGTTGCAGTACAGATAGTA
>NW_014598302.1:0-529 GCF_000485595.1 Priapulus caudatus | reverse complement strand
CCATTGCAACCATTAACTCGACTAATGAGAAACCATATGATTGTTTTTATTCATCATAATTAGTCCTAACATGGGTTAGCCGTACAAATAGTTGTTGTTGTTGTAAATTCTTTACCAACGCTTCCATCGCCATCTTTCTTTCTTTCATCCCACTTTATGGCGATAGTCACCTCCACCATTTTCGAGTCTACTACTGCCGCGCCTACATCAACTTTTACAGTGGCGGCACTAGGTAATCCCGCTGCTAAGTTCTGCGTCCACCAATACACATCATCTGCCGCTAAAGCTTCTGGACTACAATTTTTTGTTCCAGTGCAAAGATTATTTATGCCACCACCGGTACCTGCGTAAAATTCTAGCGCCGTTGAATTGGCACGCATGCTCTCAAACAACTCTTCCACTTTCATCGTAGCCACAGAACCATAAACAGAGGTTTTACCCGATTTAAGTGAAATCGCTTGAAGTGAGGCAATGCCTAACATTCCTACTGATAAAATCAGGAAACCAATAATTGCTTCTAAAATAGTAA
>NW_014598301.1:0-529 GCF_000485595.1 Priapulus caudatus | reverse complement strand
TATGCGCTTCACCACGTTGATTAAAATGGTTTAATTGGTCAGTCATCAATTCTTTTCCACAATAAAAATGAAGGGCACTTCTATTAATTGCTTATGCCCACTGCGTGACCTGAAGCATATCAAATATACGACAACGAATCTTGCTCTATAAGCTTTTTGACACGTATTTCACAGACAAAAAAACTAGCCCCAAATATGGGGCTATTTTTTTAGGCTAAGCTCGTAAAAACGAACTTACACATGAAGCACTACTATTTTTTAGCATCAACCGAAACGAGAACACGACGGTTTTCCGCACGCCCCGCTCTAGTTCCATTATCAGCAATTGGATTACTCTCGCCGTGACCAATAACTGTAATTAAACTTGCATCTATACCGTTGCTTATCATTTCATCTTTTACAGATTGTGCACGTTTTTCTGATAAAGTTTGATTAAATGATGCTGGACCACTGCTATCAGTATAGCCTTCAACCATAATTTTATCTATTTCGTGACCTTCAAGCTTACCCGCTAGCGCTTTTACTCTGC
>NW_014598300.1:0-529 GCF_000485595.1 Priapulus caudatus | reverse complement strand
GTCATCCGCTCTGAACGCTTCTGTTAGCCTTAAGTAATTACGATATGGCTTGAGTCTGTCTGTATCATTTGTGTTTTCGGCACCTTTTATTAAACGCAATTCAGTAATGCTGGTAAGCGGTTGATTTGCTGTGTAATAGGGTTGTTCCAGATTTAAATAATGCCCGTCTTCAGCACCATCAGGTACACGCGTGGTATTTGAATCAATATCTATCCAAGTCGATAATGGCGGCAATCAAAGATGTAGGGACGCGATCATTAACAATATTACTGTCGAATAGTCGAGTTAATCTATCTTGTGCAAGGAGGTTAATTGATGGCGCTGGTAACAGCGGGTCGACGAGTGAGTTTAGGTTAATGCATGAGTTTAAATCAGTCATTTGAGCGTAGATTGTGGCGCTATCAAGAGCATAAACAATTTCAATTTCTCCTTTTTCTCTGATTTCATCCATAATAAATTGGAAAGTATTCGGCTCTGGATCTTGCAATTTTTCTCGAGCAAGGTTTTCTACCATCGATATGTATACATC
>NW_014598298.1:0-529 GCF_000485595.1 Priapulus caudatus | reverse complement strand
CGCACGCACGCACGCACGCACACACACACACACACACACATACAAATGCATGCCCGCACCCATGCGCGCGCACACACGCACGCACGCACACACTATAAACAACCGCTCGCACACACGCACGCACGCACGCACGCACGCACGCACGCACGCACGCACGCACGCACGTACACACGCATGCATGCACGTACACACAGACGCGGAGAAAGACAGCAAGGCTATGTATCACATACAATCTCTACCTCACTCGCGCCTGTTACGATAAACACCGACAACGACAACAATAATAGAACAACAACACGGGCCATTCTATACAAAACCATTTATTAAAAACTAAATTCCAAGATCGTCGCAATCAAGGGAGATGGGCGACTGTGTATCCATCAGGTGTAATTTTTTTTTAATGTCGACTTCCACGGTTAGTTGACTACATGGTCGATCAACTTGTTATGACTTACTGATAATACGATAGCAAAACAAGGCGTCTCACAACATGAAACATTGCTTCGACACCCTTCTCTCTCTCTCTCTC
>NW_014598297.1:0-529 GCF_000485595.1 Priapulus caudatus | reverse complement strand
GGATTTTTATCGAGACCGGTCTGCCGTCGCCATTCAGGGTCAAGCTGACTAATGCGCGCACGGCATACTGGGCCTTGGTGGACAATCTCATTCACTGACGCCTTCAGTTTCATGCTGACGATCAAGCTCTTCGACCAGGCGCTGCTGCTCGGTGGTTAATTCACTCACCTTTTTTTTCAAGGTTATGGATCTGATCCATCATACAACTCACAACCTTGGCCACCGGGTCAGGCAGATTCCCATGCAGAAGATCAACACTAGAGGATTTTTCACCAGACATAACTATCCGGCCGGGGACACCAACAACCGTACCACTAGGTGGGACTTCTTTGACGACAACCGAGTTGGAACCGATCTTGGCATTATTACCGACAGTAAAGGGACCAAGAATCTTGGCGCCTGAACCGACAACAACATTGTCCCCCAGGGTTGGGTGGCGTTTCTCCTTGGCCCAGGAGGTCCCCCCGAGGGTCACCTGATGATAGATGGTACAGTTCTCGCCGATCTCAGCGGTCTCGCCAATAACGAC
>NW_014598296.1:0-529 GCF_000485595.1 Priapulus caudatus | reverse complement strand
ACACACACACACACACACACACACACACACACACACACACACACACACACACACACACACACACACACACACACACACACACACACACACACACAGTAAGAAGAGAGTGAAGATTTAATTAGTCTAAGTGCAAATCGTCATGTCAGTAGATCAGCGTTGTTATAGCGGATGACTGATGGGCAGCAGCTAGATAGCTAGCTAGGTCTATATAGCTAATTACCCAATAGCTAATTACCCAGCGCCGCGAGTTGTGTGGATTAGTTGTCAACGCTGAGGCAGCTGGGTGTTACGGAATTAGCCTCGCGAGGATCTTCTACGGCTGAATATCAGTAGATCAGGTAATTATCGTAAATAATTATGCAGACAGCGCCAAATACCGCTAAACTAAGGCAGCCAAATACCGCTAAACACCGCCGAATTCAGCCAAATACCGCTAAACGAATGCAGCCAAATACCGCTAAACGAATGCAGCCAAATACCGCTAAACGAATGCAGCCAAATACCGCTAAACGAATGCAGCCAAATACCG
>NW_014598295.1:0-529 GCF_000485595.1 Priapulus caudatus | reverse complement strand
GTGTGTGTGTGTGTGTGTGTGTGTGTGTGTGTGTGTGCGTGTGTGTATGTGTGTGTATGTATGTGTGTGTGCGTGCGTGTGCGTGTGTGTGCGTGCCACGACGTGTCGGTCGGATATTCGGGTCTGACAAGTCCTGCAATTTCCTGATTCTACCTTCCTCGTTGTGATATGCTTTTCTGTAAGGTTCCTCTCGTTCTATCTATAGAGTTCCTGTCTATAGTGATAGTGCAGACAGGTTTACGCGGAAATATACAGTGAACAGCCCTTACTCAATGGTAGCGCATAACAACACAAACATTGCAGACAGGAATGACAACTTCACACGTGGGTGTTACTTGTTAAAGACATCGTGGTTGATGTATTTGGCAGAAAGATTGTATTCGGTTTGTTAGGTCTATTGAATGTTTTCGGTTCGTTAATTATCATTGTGTCGTTTTAATTATAAAATTATAAACTGAGCATTATCATTAATATATTTATATTATATATGTATATATATATTATTTAGTGCATCACGTGATAAATCGTT
>NW_014598294.1:0-529 GCF_000485595.1 Priapulus caudatus | reverse complement strand
GGGTGCGTTCAGCGCCTGGTGCATCAATCGCTGGGTTCTGAAAGGAGCCTCCGGTCATGCAGTCGCCCACGGTTAATTCTGTCACGCAGTTTCCATTTGTTGCGGTTACCGGGCAGCAGTCCTTTAAGCTCGCGCTGATTCTTGCTGCCATTAACCCCGAAATTGGGTGGGGTGCTGATCAGCGGCCCGCGTGGTTGTGCAAAATCGACACTGGCACGCGGCATGGCCGACCTGTTACCGGGCGGCTCGCATACCTTTGTAACGCTGCCGCTGGGCGCCACCGAAGATATGCTGGTGGGCACGCTGGATTTGCAGCAGGTGTTGCAGGATAAAAATGTCGCCTTTCATCCGGGCCTGCTTTCAAAAGCGGATGGCGGCATTCTCTACGTCGATGAAGTGAATCTGCTAAACGATCATCTGGTCGATTTGTTGCTGGATGTAGCTGCTAGCGGTGTGAACTGCGTCGAACGTGACGGTATCAGTCATAGTCATGATGCTAACTTCATTCTAGTCGGCACCATGAATCCCG
>NW_014598293.1:0-529 GCF_000485595.1 Priapulus caudatus | reverse complement strand
TTCTTTAGCCAACGATCGTGGCAGCGCGGCTAAATGTGTCACCAGCGGGTTGACACGACTCGTCTGTCTCCGTCGTCTCTTGTCAAGCGGTCACCGTCTCTCTCCAAGCTAGTCAAACGGTCACTGCTTCTCTCCCTGCTCGTCAGACTGCTACCGTTTGTTTTTCCGTTGGTCAGACTGCCACCGTTTGTTTTTCCGCTGGTCAAACGGTCACTGTTTGTCTCCCTGCTGGTCAAACGGTCACTGCTTCTCTCCCTGCTGGTCAGACTGCCACCGTTTGTTTTTCCCCGCTAGTCAAACGGTCACTGCCTCTCTCCCAGCAGGTCAAACGGTTGCCGTCTCTATTCCCGCTGGTCAAACGGTGACCGGTACGCGGCAAACGGCATCTGCGTTCTCTCCGTTCGTCGCGTCGCTCGTCATGCCGACGTCGTCCCAGCCACACTGCTCTCTGACGGGTGTGTTCCTCGTCAAGTCCCCCTCACTTCCACCCCCGTCTCTCTCACCGCCTCCCTCGCTTCGTCCCCCTCCG
>NW_014598292.1:0-529 GCF_000485595.1 Priapulus caudatus | reverse complement strand
CGCCGATGTGTATGCGAGTGCGACTGTCTTTGAGCGGTCGTCCGGCACATTCGCCTAATGGGCCCCAATTCCATTCGACTACAGCGGGTATGAGTTCAGCGACGGTAACCCTTGCCGAAGGCGGCACTGCCTTAAGCGCAGCAGCGAGCGTAAAACCCATGCCCAACCCACCCACCAATACCTGTACATCGACCTGCATCTTCAGGCGGGTGCAGGCAAGCTCGGCGAGGGCTTCTTCCGAGTGATGCATGCGACTGTTCATCAGGTCGCCGGGCACGCCGGGAATTCGAATGGCAAACTCATCGCCCCGTTGTGACAGAGTGAGTTCTTTGTCGCTGTTGGGGATATTGCTTTTGCTTAGATCTACCCAGGGTTTCATAGTTGTTTCAAATCGCTCCGGCGCGAGCATAATCAACATAAATATCGTAAAGCCGTTGAAACCATGGCCCGGGCTTTCCCGAAGCAATGCTCTGACCATCGATTTCCGTCACGGGTAAAACATAACTCGACGCACCGCTAATCATCGCCT
>NW_014598291.1:0-529 GCF_000485595.1 Priapulus caudatus | reverse complement strand
CTACTGCTACTGCTGATACTGACGCTCCTACTGTAACTGCTACTGCTACTGTTACTGCTGATACTGCCGCTGTTATTGCTACTGCTACTGCTACTGCTACTGCTACTGCTACTGCTGATACTGACGCTCCTACTGTAACTGCTACTGCTACTGCTACTGCTACTGCTGATACTGACGCTCCTACTGCTACTGCTACTGCTACTGCTACTGCTACTGCTGATACTGCCGCTGCTACTGCTACTGCTACTGCTACTGCTACTGCTGATACTGCCGCTCCTACTGTTACTGCTACTGCTATTACGTCACTGTTACTGCTACTGCTACTGCTACTGCTGATACTGCCGCTGCTACTACTACTGCTACTGCTATTACGTCACTGTTACTGCTGATACTGACGCTCCTACTGTTACTGCTACTGCTGATACTGCCGCTCCTACTGTTACTGCTACTGCTACTGCTGATACTGACGCTCCTACTGTTACTGCTACTGCTACTGCTACTGCTACTGCTGATACTGCCGCTCCTACTG
>NW_014598290.1:0-529 GCF_000485595.1 Priapulus caudatus | reverse complement strand
CTCTCCCTCTCCCTCTCTCGCTCTCCCCTCTCCCTCTCTCGCTCTCCCCTCTCTTTCTCCATGCGCAGTGCGGACGCGCTCACATCAAACCTCCATCCGTGTGGTGTCTGTACGGAAGAGAGAAGACTATGTGTTTGGGCGCGCAGGGGGCGTGAACTTTAGCGAAGACACAGCCGGAATGATAAACGCATTCGGATGTTACGTGACCTGTGTTGTTTTCGGTGGTGATATGGGGGCTGGTCTACGACAGCGGTGCATCTCGGTGACGGAACAGCCGTGTTTGTGTGCGTGCGTGCGTGCGTGAGGGTGCGTGCGTGTGATCCCAGTGTTGCGACTAAATAAATGTGCATAATTGTTTCAACATTAAACTTGTTTTGGTGTTAGTTCGTATAGACACTGTATCTATATATAGTTATATCATATAATTTATGTTTTATATTTGATAGTTTATGTTGCTTTCTCCCATCATATCAACTCTTATGCTTACGGGTCGCTCATATTTCGCATGCATTCGTCTCTCTCTCTCTCT
>NW_014598289.1:0-529 GCF_000485595.1 Priapulus caudatus | reverse complement strand
CTTTATTTTCCCAATTTTGGCAACGCCAATCTGCGCCCCGAAGAATCACGCAGTTATGAACTGGGCGTCAATGGTAAGAAAGATTGGGGCACTTGGTCATTGAACATCTACGAAACCCGCATTGATAATTTGATCGCAACCGCGTTTGATGATGTCGAGGAAAGATTCTTTCCTGATAACGTCGGGAAATCACGTATTCGTGGTCTTGAAGCGGTCATCAACACAGAGATTAAAGGTTGGCGACTAAATGGCAACCTGACCTTCCTAGACCCAGAGAATCGTTCTTCCGGTGCAAATAGGGGTAATATATTGGCTAGGCGTGCCGAATAAACGTTCCGCCTGGATACCAACCGTACCTTCTTTGATAAGGTCACGGTTGGCGCGATGTTCCTGGCCGAAGGTGAACGCTATGATGATTTAGCGAATACTCGCAAATTGGATAGCTACACGAGATTTGACCTACGCGCAGAATACAATATTAATAAGAACTGGCGCTTACAGCACCGCATCGAGAATCTATTTGATAAAC
>NW_014598288.1:0-529 GCF_000485595.1 Priapulus caudatus | reverse complement strand
AGAGAGAGAGAGAGAGAGAGAGAGAGAGAGAGAGAGAGAGAGAGAGGATGCCACCTTACTTGCTGTAGACAGTCATGAAGAAACCTCCGCCGATACCCATGCTATGAGCATTCATCACTCCGTCACACAGCAGCGCCACTATTGCAGCATCGACGCTGCTGCCGCCGTCACGAATCGCCTCGCTGCGGGTAGGAATATATACATCATATATATAATTATGTAATAATAAAATATGCAAGACATAATATTATTATGTAATACAAATATAATGTATATACGTATATGTCTATATATACGCATATATACGTATGTCTAATATTTTATGGAAAGATAGATAGATAGATAGATAGATAGATAGATAGATAGATAGATAGATAGATAGATAGATAGATAGATAGATAGATAGATAGATAAATAGATAGATAGATAGATAGATAGATAGATAGATAGATAGATAGATAGATAGATAGATAGATAGATAGATAGATAGATAGATAGATAGATAGATAGATAGATAGATTAGATAGAA
>NW_014598287.1:0-529 GCF_000485595.1 Priapulus caudatus | reverse complement strand
GTTTTGTGTTGGTTTTGTTTATTTAGTTTTGATTCACAATAGTACGTTCGTCCTGTCTGCTTGTAGTTGTACTGTCTCCCCGAAATACGTCCTATTGTTATTTTTAGTTGGTCGTCGTGTGATCTGCCGCAGGATGGCTTCCTTATGATAGGTGATGTTTTTTTTAAAGATTTATAGAACGTATGAGCCTTGTATAGTTATATACCTGGATTGTGAGAGAGAAAACGGTATAACAGTTTGTATGCTGTGTTACTTGCTATTTTTGTACATTGCTAAAAAAACGTTAATAAACGATTGACTTGCATCTCTTAAAATGCCATGTATTTGTGTGATTTTACGTGTGGATGCATGACAATAATTTATGCAAGGCAATTAGTAATTTATTGATTAGTCCTGAATTAAATTATCGGCTGCCAGTAGAGATAACATTTGTTATCCAACTCAATTATTAATTAACTTAGTAAATTATTATATAAAGTGTAGATTAGTTTAACCAGCAAGAGAATTATCTTTTAGCAGGCAACATTGA
>NW_014598286.1:0-529 GCF_000485595.1 Priapulus caudatus | reverse complement strand
CCCTGAAAAGTTACGTTCTCATGCCAATCTATTAGCCCCCTTTATTATTATTTTCCCTAGTAGTCTTGATGCTAATATGAGACTGCACCTAGCATCTCGTGGTTTGCATGTTTATGGTCGAGATGCACTTGTTCCACAGCAACTTTCTAGCTTAGCTCGTCGTTATTTTGGAGTGCCAGTCTCACTTTATGTGAGTAACTATATGCGTAGCCGCTTTAGTCCTGAGTCCATTGTCGAAAAATCTGAGTCTTTGCATCATAGTGATGAGCAATCAATGCCAAAGTTTGAGTATTTTTTATTGAGCGATGAGCAAGAGTGTGCGTTGAAACAAGACTTGGTACTAAACCCCGATGAAACACGCTCACATAAATATAACCTGCGTTTAATTCACGGTGCATCTGGCAGTGGTAAATCACTGGTTTTACTGCATAGAGCAAAAGCTGTTACGTGACTTGTATCCAGAAAAAAAGTTTTGGTATTAACGCATAATAAGGCGATAAATCACTATCTGAAGTCGCGTTATAGAAGG
>NW_014598285.1:0-529 GCF_000485595.1 Priapulus caudatus | reverse complement strand
GTTGTGAATAAGTAAGGCCGATCACAGCACACGCAGCAATGACGGTGACGATACCTGTCTTAAATCGGAACAGTGCGATGAACGCTGCGATGCCGATGATGGCAGAGAACCATTCAAAGTTGCCGTCGAAACCCTGCGGCCAGAGTACATGATAAGCGAAGAAGGCCGCGAGGTTCAATATCACACCGACGACCGCTGCTGTGATGCCAGTGAGTGGTGCAGTGAATTTCACATCATCTCTTGTTGCCTCGACAGCAGGGCCGCCTAATAAAATAAAAAGAAATGAGGGTAAAAAGGTGAACAGCGTGGCGATGCCCGCACCTGCTGCACCTGCCATTAATAGCGCATCTGGTCCGAAAATCTCCTTTGTCCAGCCACCGACAAAACCAACAAAAGCGACGACCATGATTAGTGGGCCCGGCGTGGTTTCTCCCAGTGCGAGGCCATCGATCATCTGTGTTGCGCTAAGCCATGCATACTGTTCGACACCGCCTTGATAAACATAGGGTAGAACCGCATAAGCACCACC
>NW_014598284.1:0-529 GCF_000485595.1 Priapulus caudatus | reverse complement strand
ACACACACACACACACACACACACACACACACACACACACACACACACACACACACACACACACAATCTCTCTCTCCCTCCCTCTCTCTATATGTCTCTGCGTTTGACGGCGGAATGCAGCAGTGTGCGCCTTTCTTCTGCGCTAGCAAAGCGTGCAGGTAAATAGGAAATGGGTTGGTCCGCACGTAATTGTCGCCACCGCGCATTCTGTTCGCTCAGCCACTGTCCGCCTGCCCCCACCCCCACCCGCCGCCCCCGCCCCCCGTAAACGTTCCAAGGCCACGTCCACTACTCGATGCGTCGCAGAGATAAGGCAATAAACAGCGGAGGGTTGACGGGGATGGCGTGGGTGACACTAACGACAGCGGTGTGACAGCTTGACAAACCGAACGAGCGAGCGAGCGAAGAGACAGATGGCAAGGTGGAGGGGGCGAGAGGATCCTACTCATACACTCATATAACCCCCCTCCCCCCACACACATATATATACATACACATACAGACACACACACACGCACACGCATGCCTA
>NW_014598283.1:0-529 GCF_000485595.1 Priapulus caudatus | reverse complement strand
TGAGCGTGTGCGTGCGTGCGCGCGTGAGCGTGTGCGCGTGCGTGTGCGTGAGCGTGTGCGCGTGCGTGTGCGTGCGTGCGTGCGTGCGTGCCTGCGTGCCTGCGTGCGTGCGTGCGTGTGCGTGCGTGCGTGCCTGCGTGCGTGCCTGCGTTCGTGCATGCCTGCGTGCATGCCCGCTGCATCTCTTACACAGTGCCAACACGCCGGGAGAGAGTAGACTCGCTGCCCGGCCAAGCGCCTCACTGGGACGTGGCGGACGCGTTCTACCAGGCCAGGCTGTCACTACCAGGCCAGTCGATGCTACAGGCACCACAGGTGATGCCACTCCTGAGGTTCCAGGACGATATTCAAGTCGGTAGCGCCGAGAGCCTTGTGGCCGGGGTGAGTTACTATATACAGTAGATATGATATAGTGAGATCATCAGGTGAACGAGCGAGGGTCTCTTTCTGATCACTACCTCTCACCCTCTCTCCCGCTACCTCTCGCCGTTTCTCTCTCTCTCTCCCTCTCGCCATTTCTCTTTCTCTC
>NW_014598281.1:0-529 GCF_000485595.1 Priapulus caudatus | reverse complement strand
GACGCCTATTGGCTAACGCCAAAATGATTATTTGGTTAGGCCCTGAATTTGAAACATCACTACAAAAAATAATTAAGCAAACTTCAGCAACCACTGTCTCGGCACTGCAAGCCGATGATTTGCAGTTGCTCCCAATAAGAAGCAGTCATGACATAAAACATCAATCTAATCACCATTCCCACTTTGATCCGCATATTTGGCTGTCGATTCATAATGCTGTAGCTATCAGCAGACATATCAATAATCAGCTAATTAAAGATGACCCTGAAAACACTAAAAAATACCAAAAAATCTACAGCAACTACTGGTTAGAATTAAGCAAACAAATACATTTATTAAATCGAGATTACAAAGTAATACGCAAAGCTTTGTTGCATATCACGATGCTTTCCAATATTTTGAAGATGAAAATTCACTAAACTTTGCCGCTGCAATAAGTACAGATGATGAAACCGGTACTAGCCTGAAACATTTACACGAAATTAAACAACAAATTAAACAGGAGAATATTCACTGCCTTGTTTATCAA
>NW_014598280.1:0-529 GCF_000485595.1 Priapulus caudatus | reverse complement strand
TTTTAAATATGTCATCAACATGGTCATTATGTTGCATGAAGGTCATTTTACTACATATATAATGATCTCGATCATTATCTGTATATAAGACAGTTTGCGTGAGAGAGTCTGTGTCAGAGAGTTTGTGTGTGAGAGTCTGTGTGAGGGTGTCTGTGCGAGAGAGTCTGTGTGAGAGAGTCTGTGTAAGAGAGTCTGTGTGAGTGTTTTCGTACGTTTTCTTTCGTGCATTCATGCAGCGGGCGGTACGAAGGAATGGTTTATAGAGCAGCTGCGTGCAGACACAGACTTTCTCGTCGACCAAGGCGTCCTTGACTACAGTCTCCTCGTCGGCAGACAAAAGCTGGTAGCCGACGATCGTCGCGTCGACATCGCCGACGTAGTCAAAAGCGTCAAAAGGTAAGCGACCTGCTGCGACCCCTAGCGGCCTCCAGCGACGCCGCCCCGCATGTATGAGCATTTTAGTACCCGGTAGCAATTAATCTAAGCGCAGTGGGAATTTGCGATAATTGCATGCGGGTATAGTTGACAT
>NW_014598279.1:0-529 GCF_000485595.1 Priapulus caudatus | reverse complement strand
GCTGACCCTATCGGCTCGATTGAAGAAATGGTTTATCGGCCCTCAGGAATCCAAGTTGGAAAGATGCGGGTGCCATTGGGTGTTATCGGTATTATCTACGAATCTCGCCCAAATGTGACCGTTGATGCGGCTGCTCTGTGCTTGAAGTCGGGTAATGCCACTATACTGCGGGGTGGCTCAGAGGCGATTCATTCCAACCGTGCAATTGCTGCCTGTATTCAAGAAGGTTTAACGCGAGTGGGTCTGCCTAATGATAGTGTGCAAGTCGTTGACACCACTGATCGAGCCGCCGTCGGTGAACTTTTACGTCTTAAAGATGCGGTAGATGTGATCATTCCTCGCGGCGGAAAAAGTTTGATTGAACGTGTTACAGCAGAATCACTGATCCCTGTTATCAAGCATTTAGATGGTATTTGCCATGTGTATATTGATGATGATGCAGATTTAGAGAAGGCGGTTGCAGTAGCCTATAACTCGAAAACTCAACGTTACGGGACATGTAACACAATGGAAACGTTATTGGTTTCTA
>NW_014598278.1:0-529 GCF_000485595.1 Priapulus caudatus | reverse complement strand
ACACACACACACACACACTACCTACCCCCACCCCACCACCACCACCACCACCACCACACACACACACACACACACACACACACACACACACACACACATACGCATACACATGCGAGGCGGACCGAAAAAACTAAAGCCCTGACGTTTATCATCATAAACGTTTTCGGCTTTGTGTCTGGCCGTAGAATTCGGGTGCTGTATCAATATCACTGATGATGACCATGCAGCAACTGACAACGAATGCACGTTTAAATGTGACCACGGTGGATACGAGTGACAAACGACTAAAATCGACGTTACTAGCACCATTTTGACGCACATGCTTTTTTTTTCGTAAAGTATTTGCTCGCTGTACGAGTATGATGTCATTAAAATTACGGACGATAGCCGTGATTTCGTGGTTACCATCGGCGGGAAAGAAAACCCGGGGAGTGTATATAGAGCCGCTAATTTCAACATTAAATGCAATTGATGTTGTTTTAGATAACTGAAATGATAACATTTCTACGGTATATATATATATATATAT
>NW_014598277.1:0-529 GCF_000485595.1 Priapulus caudatus | reverse complement strand
ACTGGGATCATTTTCAACAGCCATGCGTAATGCACGGCCAAAAGCTTTAAATACAGTTTCTGCCTGATGATGGGCGTTTTTACCCGACAGATTGTCAATGTGCAAGGTTACTAATGCGTGGTTTACAAAACCTTGGAAAAACTCATTGACTAAATCCACATCAAATTCGCCGATACACGCGCGGGTAAACTCAACATTACATTCTAGACCCGGGCGACCAGACAAATCAATCACCACACGGGACAAGGCTTCATCCAGCGGCACATAGGCGTGACCATAACGGCGCAATCCTATTTTATCACCCGCCGCTTGTTTGAAAGCTTGGCCTAAGGTGATGCCAATATCTTCAACGGTATGATGAGCATCAATATGCAAATCACCCTTAGCATTGATCTCAATATCCATCATGCCGTGGCGTGCAATTTGATCCAGCATGTGATCAAGAAAAGGCACGCCTGTTTCCAATGTGGCTTTGCCTGTTCCGTCCAAATTTATGCTGACGCTGATTTGAGTTTCTAGTGTATTACGC
>NW_014598276.1:0-529 GCF_000485595.1 Priapulus caudatus | reverse complement strand
TCCCCTATCCTAACGTTTTCGCTCAGCGAGCATGGCGGCGTGTTGCCGACAGCGGCAACAAAACATGGCGCCGGCACGTGATTATCAGCATCCAAAAGCCGGCTGAATTCCGCGCGCCGTGCCCGCCGGCGAGGCCGCGAATCACGTGGGCGAGCAGACGACAGCATGATGAGCATTCAGGGCCTTGACGCCTGTATATCCGCACGGCGCGAGCACACACGCGCATGATCGTATCACGATAGCTCGGATCACGATCCTCGCACTTCGAAAGTTGCGGAAGCGTTGATCGAGTGATCATCTTAATTCCGGTCAACCCGTCAGTTGGCGCGTAAAAGAGACGTTAAGAACCGATAGGGTGTTTTTGACAGAAACCGGCTTGGATGTTCGGAAGTAACTCGGTGTATGTGTGCGCACGTGCGCATGTGTGTCTGTGTTTGTCTGTGTTTGTGTGTGTGGGGGGGGGGCGTGTGTGTGCGTTCGTTACTAGAACACTCGCCGTGTTCTCTCGCCTGCCCGCCACACAGCCGCT
>NW_014598275.1:0-529 GCF_000485595.1 Priapulus caudatus | reverse complement strand
CCATTACCAGCCAAACTTAATGCTTTTTTGACAGGTGCTTTATGCAGTAGTTTTGCGTAAGGTGATTTTCTTAATTCGTTTATTGGCATGGCCTTATTGCCAATATAATCCTTCAATAGCATCAGTGCATAACGGTCACGAAAATAGTAGAACACGTTACGCTCACCTGAAAGGCAGCTGATAATTTCATTCAGTTGTTGTAACTCCATAACAAATCTCTTCTGATAGTTCGCCGTGTGGTGGCGATAATTTAATGGGTATAGGGATGCGGTTCCTCGGTATTGAGGTCGACCGTATCCCGCGCCAGCACAGGACGGCATAGCCATTAGCTATAAGATGTTTTGTTGCTTGTCTGTTGTTGAACATAACTATTCTCCTTTGATGAATGTGCTTAGGCATCAGCCCTTTACACAAACAACTTGTTTTAATGTGTGTACGATTTCTACGAGATCGTGTTGATGTTTCATGACCGTATCAATGTCTTTATAAGCGGATGGAATTTCATCTACCACGCCTTTGTCTTTACGGC
>NW_014598273.1:0-529 GCF_000485595.1 Priapulus caudatus | reverse complement strand
AGGGTAGAACGCCCTAACAGGGAGCAGGGTGGCCGGGGCGGCGGGGCGGCGGGGTATGCTTCAGTGTTTCACGGTCCGTAAGTTGACATGGCATCCCCATTGAGTGCGTGTATGCTGCGAAGAAAGGAGCGCCTGTACGTGTGCAGCGCGGCCTGAGCGCTGTGAACCCGCCTGAACCAACACAATCCCATAAGCGGGTTAGTAGCAAATAATTTCCACAATGCAATTGCACATGATCGCAGGCTAGCCGCTCGTGTAGTATCATACACCTCCCACGCTACGTGATCTTATAACATCTACTCACTCATACATACACCCCATACTTCATGTTCCCGTAGCACGGCGGGGTTTTCACATACACACACAGCCCCTCCCCCACACACACACCCTATACTTCATGATCCTGTAGCATGAACGTTTTTTCCCATACACACACACGCACACACACAGCCCACCCCCACACACACACCCAATACTTCATGATCCTGTAGCACGAACGTTTTTCCCCATACACACAGCCCCCCTCTCT
>NW_014598272.1:0-529 GCF_000485595.1 Priapulus caudatus | reverse complement strand
GAATAAACAGGGCGATCTAGATGCTTCAACGCTGGCCGAGGTGATCGGTCTCGATAGTTTTCGATTGCAAACACCTGGCCTGCTCGATAAAGACGCGCTTACCGACTGGGCCAACGCGCAGCAGCTCAAAGCCGGACTTGCGCGTATCCGTGGCAGTATGAAATTCCAGGGTAGTGCCAGCGCAAAAATTGGCAGCCTGATCGAACTGGGCGGTGTTGGCGAGCATTTCAATGGTAATGTTTTCGTCAGTGGCGTGACGCACCGTATCGACAACGGCAATTGGGTGACCGAAGCCGATTTCGGCATGCCGCCCGACTGGTTCGCCGAGCAGCGCAACCTGGTTGCGCCGCCCGCCTCCGGCCTGTTGCCAGGGGTCGAGGGTTTACAGATCGGTGTAGTGATGAAACTCGACGAAGACCCGAATGGCGAAAACCGCATACAGGTCTCGGTACCTGTGCTACAGGCAGAAACCGAAGGCGTCTGGGCAAGACTTGCAAACTTTCATGCATCCAGCGATATCGGTGCGTTT
>NW_014598271.1:0-529 GCF_000485595.1 Priapulus caudatus | reverse complement strand
AAGGCGGTGGCATAAACGGCGGTAACGGCGAAGCTGGAAAATTAGGCTTTGTCTCAACGTCGGGCTTATTGGGCTCGCAGTCAGGTGGTTCAGGCGGTCGTGGTGGCTTTGGTGGCACTGACACAAGAACGGGCGGCAATGGCGGCAGCGGTAGTGGTGGCGGCATGGCCGAAGCGGTGGTCGTGGTGGTACAGGTTCCGGCGCGATTATCAGCGGCTTTTATACAAACACCACAGCACAGAATGGTCGTAATGGGTCGCACGGTCACGGTGGCGGCGGTGGTGGTGGTGGCGAAGGCGGCCCCCCTTAGTTTTGACCGTGGCCGCGGTGGTGCTGGCGGTGGCCAGGGCGGCATCGGCGGTCTAGGCGGCGGCGCGGGTGGTAGTGGCGGCGCATCTATTGGCATCTTACTTTCGGGCATCACTGACACCATTATTGACGGCAATACCATCACTAGCGGTAATGGTGGCTCAGGTGCCGCAGGCGGCCTTGGAGGCAATGGCGGACAAGGGGGTAACGGTGGTTCTGC
>NW_014598270.1:0-530 GCF_000485595.1 Priapulus caudatus | reverse complement strand
ACGAGCCCCTTATCTTGTGTGGTCTGGGCCTGGCTTATCTGCGCAGCGAAGACCTGGTGCCGGCGCGTCGTTATCTGATCAAGGCGGTTTCGCTCCAGGGCGATTACTATCAATCGCGTCTGGCACTCGGCTATGTACTACCAAAAAAATAAACAGTCGTAAAAATCACAGAAACAACTTGAGGCCGGATATCAACTGCTTCCTATTCGCCTGAGCAGGAGGCTGAGTCGGACCGGCTCAGCATCAATTATATGGTGAAGGCTGGATTCGCTCCGCTCGGTGCGCTGCAACTGCAGGAATCCCTTTATCGTGCAGTCGCAACCGGGGCCAATATGCCGGGGCTGGATCGGTTCTTACGCAGCCATCCTTTTTCGGCCGAGCGCCTGGCTGGCAATCGTCGCTATATTGCAGAACAATACCCAGGGATTAGCGGTGCAGGGCAGGATTCTGCCGCATTTACCCGCGCGCTCGAAAATCTCCGGCAAACGCGGCAGGGCTATGCGACCTATGATCAGGCCCGCCAACTGGAG
>NW_014598269.1:0-530 GCF_000485595.1 Priapulus caudatus | reverse complement strand
ATTGTTCGATGTGTCGAACCTTAACCGAAAACGAACTGTGTGATATTTGTATTAGTACTTCGCGTGATGGCAGCACCTTATGCGTTATTGAGACACCGGCAGATGTATTTGCTATTGAGCATACGGCTGAATTTCGTGGTAAATATTTTGTTTTAATGGGGCATCTATCGCCACTTGATGGAATTGGTCCAGCAGAGCTGGGTTTGGGTTTGTTAGAAACGCGATTAGCCAACGATGAAATCAAAGAATTGATTTTAGCAACGAATCCTACGGTGGAAGGTGAGGCAACGGCGCATTATATTTCGAATATGGCAGCGAAACACGATGTGCTGACAACACGTATTGCTCATGGCGTGCCTCTTGGTGGTGAGCTAGAGTATATTGATGCAGGCACGCTTGCGCACGCTTTCAGTGGTCGACAACGTTTCGACTCATAAAATCACTTGCTTTGCCGTATTCATCTTGAATATTGATTAGAGTCAAAGCATTGTTTATCTATTTAGTGTTAACTGCTCAACTATGAGGTGTCG
>NW_014598267.1:0-530 GCF_000485595.1 Priapulus caudatus | reverse complement strand
GGCAGGCAGGCAGGAGGGCGGGCGGGCGGGTGGGAAGTAATGGGCGGCGAGCAGGCGGGTGGGCAGCCGGAGAGCCAGCGTACATGCGCAGCGACATCAAGTCTCCGCTGACGGCACAACGTCTCCTCGCCGATTCTCTAGATCAGCCGACGCCGATACGCGGCAGTTAAGAATAGTAAGCACGAGATTCGTGTGGCGTGCCGAAGAAGGGAGAGGTTTGTAGTGATTGCCGTTGTGGAACCAATAAAAAACAGAAGCGATCAGCAGACGCCTCTGACTT
This sequence comes from Priapulus caudatus, assembly GCF_000485595.1. Lineage (NCBI taxonomy): Eukaryota > Metazoa > Priapulida > Priapulimorpha > Priapulimorphida > Priapulidae > Priapulus > Priapulus caudatus. The sequence goes on along the minus strand of NW_014598267.1, from coordinate 250 downwards.
TCTTATGGCTATCTGCCTCTTTTTTCATGTTTTCTTCTGTGTTTCCGCGTGTCAATTACGTGAATTCTAGTCGAAGTTCCCCCGTAACTGGCCTTATTCTTGATTTATAGGATTCACATCGATGTGTAAAAACGACGTTTCTTGCAGGCACGTTTTTTTGTTAAATTCATCGCCATGCAGTAACGCCAGCTACTAGTATGTTCCCAGCTTCGTCATATTCAACAGTATACTTGTAATAATATATATATAT
>NW_014598265.1:0-530 GCF_000485595.1 Priapulus caudatus | reverse complement strand
ACACACCACATCAACACACAAACGCGTATATACCGACATTTTAGAAAATACGTATTGCGAGCAGACAGCAACGTGTGAAGGAACATACATGCGTATAGACAAGTCACCCACGCAGCGTTTTGTACAGTGATTCGCACATACACCTCTCCTAGGTGCTGCCGTCCACAGCTAGATACACGCACTCTCACGCTCACTCCCCATATTGCTATACTCGGCAAGATTGTGAGTCATTTTTCCGCGCTCGTGGCAACGTTTTAGAGATATTCCGCGCGCGCGCGACATTTTCGTGCGTTATATCTGCAGACGCGCGACATTTTCGTGTGGTATATCTGCAGACGCGCGACATTTTCGTGCGTTATATCTGCAGACGCGCGACATTTTGCGCGGGATGCGGAGTGCATGCGTGCGAAACTAAATTTTCAGTGTAACATTTCGTGCGGGGGACATATATATATATATATATATAGAGAGAGAGAGAGAGATATATATATATGTATATACATATATACGTATATATATGTATGTATTGT
>NW_014598264.1:0-530 GCF_000485595.1 Priapulus caudatus | reverse complement strand
CATCCATTAATCCAGTTTTTCCAACCTCCCCATCAATTTATTAAGACTTTTATGACCTCATTACCCCTTGCCATCGCCACGGCACCTCCTCTCCTAGCAACCAGCGTCAGAGATTCATTCCGCTGACTGCTTCCATCTTCGCATCGCATAACATTGTACGTTAATGTTGATATACGACATACGAAATACAACATTCGAAATACAATATTTCCGGTGACATTTTTGCGTGCGATTTTTTTCCCCTGCGACATTTTTTCCCGTAACATGTTTTTCAAGTGACTTTTTTCCTGGATTTTCGCTTTCACCAAAAGGCTGTGCTTCCGCGCCCGCGCAGTCGGCGGCCGGCAGGCGGCAGCAGCGTCGAGCGCGGGCAATGATAGATAACACACGGCATCGCGGCGACTTCAAACGAATGCGGCATCTAACAACGAATCTCAGTAATAGGGTGAAATTGCTTTAGTTCGCGCACACAGTACGTGACCGCCATCGCCGATGCCGCCAACAGCAGCACCACTACCACCGCCACCACC
>NW_014598263.1:0-530 GCF_000485595.1 Priapulus caudatus | reverse complement strand
GGCGCCAGCACCATGGTGAAGGAGCGGACAAGGGTTACAGGGCGCCGACGGATGAGGTGAGTGCATGCCCGTTACTATGTTTGGCTTCATTTTCAGTGTCACGTCGCTTGACATCACGGACCCTCACATCATGGTTACACGTTCAGTCACCTAGTCACATATTCACACAGAGACCCGTCATATAGTCACATATTCACACAGATACACGTCACATAGTCACATATTCACACAGAGACCCGTCATATAGTCACATATTCACACAAATACAAGTCACATAGTCACATATTCATACAGATACACGTCATATAGTCATATATTCACACAGATACAAGTCACATAATCACATATTCATACAGATACACGTCATATAATTACATATTCACACAGAGACACGTCATATAGTCACATATTCACACAGATACACGTCACATAGTCACATATTCACACTGATACACGTCACATAGTAACATATTCACACAAATACAAGTCACATAGTCACATATTCATACAGATACACGTCATATAGTCAT
>NW_014598262.1:0-530 GCF_000485595.1 Priapulus caudatus | reverse complement strand
ACCATAAAAGTGCCACGTATTCAAATGTCTTTTCAAATATATAGAATAAACCATTATAACTATCATTCCACTCTTTTTGCTCAAACTATTTAAAAAGATGGCCGATGTTTTGTACTTGCTTGTTTTTATTGTATTAACGCGCAGGTGCACTTACAAATATTCTAAACAATAATGGAATAGCAAAGAGGGTCAGCAAGCTTGAGAAAGCTAAGCCCCAAACAATTGCTGTGGCGACAGGCCCCCAAATAAGTGATTCACCGCCTAAGCCTAAGGCGAGTGAGGATAGTCCAGCAATCGTGGTTAAGGTTGTGATAAGTATGGGGATGATGCGTCTGCGAGCGGCATAAATTGTTGCATGGGTGATGCTCATACCCAGTCGTAAACGCTCGTTAGCAGCCGATATTAAAACAATGGCGGCATTAACCGCAATGCCCGCCAGTGCAACGACACCGTACATTGTGTACAGGCTTAAGGGGTTGCTGGTAATGAGTAAACCTAACGTTACGCCAGTAAATGCCATTGGCACGGTG
>NW_014598261.1:0-530 GCF_000485595.1 Priapulus caudatus | reverse complement strand
TATATATATATGTATATATATCTCACGTACGGTAGAGAGCTTGTATAATATATATATATATATGTATATATATATATATATATGTATATATATCTCACGTACGGTAGAGCGCCTGTATAATATATATATATATATATATATATATATCTCACGTACGGTAGAGAGCTTGTATTCCTCGTACGTCGTCCTGTACCAGTCTGGGATTCTTGTGCGTTATGTACGCGTACATGACCGCCACGTCCGACATGGAATGTACCATACCGAACGCGTGACCCAGCTCGTGCGTCGCTACCTGCAGCAGCGGAAGAGGAAGATAAGGAGGATGAGGAAGAGGAGAGGAGATCAAATAGGATGCAGCTGTAGGCTCATGAAGTCTCGATGCGGGTAGACTTAAGTGAAGTTGCGGTGCGAGAAATAGTATTATAGTAAAAATTGGTACCTCGATCGTGCGCCGTATTATAACGCAAGAATATATAGATATCAGGAGTAAATAATCACAAAGTTTTTAAGTTTTATATATATATATATAT
>NW_014598260.1:0-530 GCF_000485595.1 Priapulus caudatus | reverse complement strand
GCCGCTCCTCGCCACAACTGCACCTCTCAGAGTCATTCTCTAAATCACTTGGAACCATGGCGTGAAGTTAATTCCCATTGCAGCCATTCTCCCGCCATTCACCTTCGTCTCCATTCTGCGGGTCGCCGAGACTGACGCCGCCGTCGTTTCGGCATGGTTCGCGGCGCTAGTGCTGGCGAGCGTGCGCGTCAGTCTATGTGGTCGGATGTTAATGGGATTAGCACTGACCGAACGTTTTACGAGCTTTTATACATTACCGTGCGTGCGTGCGTGCGTGCGTGCGTGCGTGCGTCTGTGCGTGCGTACGTGCGTGCTTTTGTGCGTGCGTGCGTGCGTGCGTGCGTGCGTGCGTACGTGCGTGCGTACGTGCGTGCTTCTGTGTGTGCGTGCGTGCGTGCGTGCGTGCGTCTGTGCGTGCGTGCGTGCGTACGTGCGTGCGTGCGTCTGTGCGTGCGTACGTGCGTGTGTGGGACTGCGTGCGGGCGTGCGTGTGTGTGCGTGTGTGTGTGTGCGTGCGTGCGTGCGTGCGT
>NW_014598259.1:0-530 GCF_000485595.1 Priapulus caudatus | reverse complement strand
GTATATATATATATATATATATATATATATATATATAATACGTATAAAATTATTCGACTACGACAAAGAAAGCACTATATATCGAGGCGCAGCTATCGCGTCCCACGATTCCTAGACGGTTTAATCTGCTCGCGTGGATTCCCCCCATTACGGTGTGTGCGGGTATTTTGTTCTCTAATCATTACAGATCTAAGCTGTCTGTACGGGCGGCCATATGGGTGAGTCGAGTCTCGCTGTGTGACAATTGGTGCGACTGTGTACGCGCGCGTGCGTGCGTGCGTGCGCGCGCGATCAGTCATTTTGTCACTTCATTACTTCAATCGTTGGCCACCGAACTGACCCACGGAGACCTATATTCGCGTTAACCGTAAACTAGGCCGCACTACATGCGCGCTCACGCTGATCCGCTAAATCTGTGGCGTTGGCGACCGGAGAAGTAACACGCATCTTTGATGGCGTGTGGCTAAACCATCGACTTTTGACATCGTAATGGGTTGGCGGCTAGGCACTCTGGCAACGCGGATTTCCTG
>NW_014598258.1:0-530 GCF_000485595.1 Priapulus caudatus | reverse complement strand
CCACCACCACCACCTCCACCACCATCACCACCAACACCACCACCACCATCACCATCACCACCACCACCACCACCTCCACCAACACCACCACCCCCACCACCACCAACACCACCAACACCACCAACACCACCACCACCACCACCACCGTCACTGACTGCGCGCGTGTGTGCGGTGGTGCACTTGTCATGGCGTAGAGGGGATGCTTGGAGCACGCAGCTTCCCAGCTCGACTAATTAGCGTTAATTACGGACGGCTGGATGCCGTGGCAGATAGCGAGTGTGTGACAGGCACTGATCACTGCGAACGTGAATCGTCGGTTACGTGAGATCTGTGATGGCGGGGGTCGAGCTACAGCTGAGTTCCCTCCTAGAGTATAGGCGCGATGTGCATCTCCCCACGTGAATTTGTCTCCCTCCCCTGCTTCTATACTAGGTGACGCGGCTACCCCTGAGTGTATATGCCTAGCGTACGTACATTGCTGCACCTATAGTTTACGCACCTAACCTACGGCGTGCCCGCCTCACCTTCGG
>NW_014598257.1:0-530 GCF_000485595.1 Priapulus caudatus | reverse complement strand
GAGAGAGAGAGAGAGAGAGAGAGAGAGAGAGAGAGAGAGAGAGAGAGCAGAGAGAGAGAGAACAGAGAGAGAGAGAGAGAAATAGAGAAAGGCCAGAGCGGAGGTGATAAGAGGCGAACAATGGGACAAAAGGTGTGCGGAAACCATCTGGAAGCTAGCTAGCGTGTTTCACACCAGAACATTCTCTACCGCAGCACAATATCGGAGTTTGTTCAGCCGTGATAAAAAAAAACTCGCACAATGGCATAATACCTGCGGCAACGACACCGGCTGTTCGGCATAACACACACTTTGCGCGCACGCACGCACGCACGCACGCACGCAGACATGTGTCTATATATATATCTCTCTTTCTCCTAACTCACACACACACACACACACACACACACGCACGCACGCACGCACGCACGCACGCACGCACGCACGCACGCTCGCACATTTCTTTTTTACTCCCCCTTCTCTCCCTCTCGCCCTCTCTCTACCTTCTCTCCCCCTCTCGCCCTCTCTCTACCTTCTCTCCCTCTCGCCCT
>NW_014598256.1:0-530 GCF_000485595.1 Priapulus caudatus | reverse complement strand
CGTTGTCTATGTACATACATATATATATATATATATATATATATATAGTGAGAGACAGAGAGAGAGAGATTAGACAGATAGATAGATAGGCAGGCGGGGGCACGTCGTACAAGCTACACTGGTCTCTCTTCTCGACCATTAGCTGCTACAAGGCTCTAGTCTCACATGCCGCACATTTGAGATGGCGTGTATATCAGATGGCAGTGTACGCAGTATATGCAGTAAGCAGAGTGTATGCAGCATGTGCAGTCGTGCACGTTTGTGACGAGGTGAATATTTGCGTGCCGAGTGCCCTCATACGCATGATAAACATATAGATACTAACAATACTAACAACCTTCTTATTGCGCTCTTGATACTAAGGCAGTACTAATCGACCCCCTAGAAATCCCACTGGTTAAATTACTGAGGGTTGAGCTCCTAGCTAGGCTACGGGTTAATATACTAGCCGAACTAACTAACATACGGGTTTAAACTGCAGGGTTAAACACCCTTTTAAATGATGCAAGCAACATTCCGTGCACATTAAA
>NW_014598255.1:0-530 GCF_000485595.1 Priapulus caudatus | reverse complement strand
GTATCTGCCGCGTACTATGATCGATACACTAAGACCTAGCAGGACTATTCCTGTTACTATTTAAGACCACCTATTTTTGCTTTTCTAACTCATTTTTTAAATTCTCTGGTTGTTCTGACTGTTCACACAAACAGAATACAGGCACACGGGAAGATAGGACTTTTTGGGGTGTGAACTTATCAATATAATTGGGCAATTGTTCCAACTCATATAATTACTAAGAGGGTTATAGTTTGAAAAACACATTGGTTTTGCTTTTTTGTTTATGTTTTAGTGCTGGAGTCTTTGCTGCTCCTAACAATTTTGATGACGGCTTAAAGGCCTACCAAGAAGGTGATTATAAATCAGCACTCAAAGCTTTTTCGTTATCAGCTGATCAGGGCGATGCTAGCGCTCAATTCATTTTGGGGCTTATGTATAGCGAGGGTAAAGGCGTTGTCCAGAATGACAAAACGGCTGTTGACTGGTATAGGAAAGCGGCTCAACAAGGCGATGCTGACGCTCAAAACAATTTGGGGGGTATGTATCGC
>NW_014598254.1:0-530 GCF_000485595.1 Priapulus caudatus | reverse complement strand
TACACACACAACACACACACACACACAGCGCGCGCGCACACACACACACACACACACACACACACACACACACTAACGATGAAAAGCGGGAGCTGTCTACGGCGAATAAATAACGTGTTCGTGCGGGAGGGATCAAATGTGAAGGCTCCGTCACGACTCCGTGTGAGCGGGCAGACACTCCCGTACGGGTGCGCGTGGACTCGAGGCATTCTCCCTCCCTCTTTTTCCCTTCCTTCCTTCCCTCCTTCCTCTGCCTTTCTCTCACTCCTTTTCTCTCTCTGTTTTCCCTTCCTCCTCTCACTCTCTATCTCGCTCTTTCTTTCTTTCTATTTTTCTGCGTGCGTGTGTGTGTGTGTGTTTGTCTCTCGCTCGCTTGCTCGCTCTTCCACGCTCTCTCTCTGTATCTATTCATCTTTCCCTCCCCTTCTCCCTCCCTCCTTCTTCCCTCCGTCCCTATTCCTCTCTACCTATCTTCCTCCTTGCCTCGACACGTCCCTCTCTCTCTCCTTTCTGTTTTCCACCCTCCCTCC
>NW_014598253.1:0-530 GCF_000485595.1 Priapulus caudatus | reverse complement strand
CCAGGAAGACGTTTTTGAATAACCTCTTCACCAAGATGATCTAACTTCAGCATCACATGATCTTTATTTGGACCACAACCTCTGCCTTCTCTAATTTCAATTGAAATGGCACGACTAACCACATCACGACTAGCTAAATCTTTTGCTTTAGGCGCATAACGTTCCATAAAACGCTCACCATCGGCATTGGTTAAATACCCTCCTTCACCACGAACCCCTTCTGTAATTAACATACCGCGACCAGCAATACCGGTTGGATGAAACTGAAAGAATTCGTTGTTTTTAAACAACTGCCCTGCACCACCCGTCGCAATCAATGTTGTCTTTGCTTCAATGACAACAACTTGCCCATCTTGAATATTAAAGACCACTGCACCAAGCACATGACCATCATCATCTTTTAATAAATCTACCGCAAAATATTCATCAAAAAAATGCGTTTTTGCGCGTATGTTTTGTTGATACAAACTATGCAAAATCGCGTGCCCAGTTCTATCTGCCGCAGCACAGGTTCGCGCTGCTTGATCACC
>NW_014598252.1:0-530 GCF_000485595.1 Priapulus caudatus | reverse complement strand
GATAGTATAGATATACGTATATAAAGACACACTATGTATATAGTACAGATATACGTATATAAAGACACTCTAGGTATATAATACAGATATACGTATATAAAGACACACTATGTATATAGTACAGATATACGTATATAAAGACACACTATGCATGTGTAAAATACAGATATACGTATATAAAGACACACTATGTATATAGTACAGATATACGTATATAAAGACACACTATGTATATAGTATAGATATACGTATATAAAGACACTCTAGGTATATAATACAGATATACGTATATAAAGACACACTATGTATATAGTACAGATATACGTATATAAATACACTCTAGGTATATATAGTATAGATATACGTATACAAAAACATTCTAGGAAAACCACTATATAAAGACACACTATGTATATAGTACAGATATACGTATATAACGACACTCTAGGTATATAGTATAGATATACGTATATAAAGACACACTAGGTATATAGTAGGGATATACGTATATAACGACACTCTAGGTAGTA
>NW_014598251.1:0-530 GCF_000485595.1 Priapulus caudatus | reverse complement strand
CAATATCGGCACCAAATCCCCTTCGACAATCGCTTGCCAAGAAATAAACGTCGGATTGATTAACACTCCATGCCCTGCTATCGCCATATTGTTAAGAAAATCCCCGTTATTCGCCATCACTTTTGCTTCAACTGATACCAGATGAGTCTTTCCAGCCTTGTCGATGAGTTTCCACGAGCTTTTATCCGATAAGGTATAGCGCAATAATTGATGCCGTTTTAAATCTTCTGGTGTTTTCGGTGTCCCCCACTTTTGCAGATACTCTGGGCTGGCACAGAGTATCAAGTTAATCTGCGAAATTCGTCGCGCCTTTAACGAAGAGTCACCCAAGTCACCGATGCGAAACGCTAAATCATACCCCCCTTCAACTAGATCAATATGACTATCAGAAAAATCTACTTGCAGCGTAAGTTGGGGATGTTGTTTGGCGAATATATCCAACGCTGGCGCTAAATGTGACAGACCAAATGATAGCGGTACCGCTAGGCGTAAGGTTCCTTGCAAGGAGGCTTCAGGGTCAGATGTTATCG
>NW_014598250.1:0-530 GCF_000485595.1 Priapulus caudatus | reverse complement strand
CACACACACACACACACACACACACACACACACACACACACACACACACACACACACACACACACACACACACACACACGCATGCACGCAGGCACACACACAGGCGTAATATCGCGTCTAAATTGCGACTGGCAGAAAACTATCGACGTACGTACGTACGCGTGACGTTACGCCTTCCGTTGAGGACGTCACGTCGTATCATATGTTCATTAGGGTAGCGCAAGATAGAATAAGGATAGCGCATGTTGAATTTCCAATGCGTTTTTTAATCTGACACTTCTTTCTACCGGCGTGCGTGCTTGCGTGCCTGCATTTGGCGGGCGCGGGTGTGCGTGCGTGCGTGCGTCTGTTCGTGCGTGCTTCAGCGTGGAATTAGTGGCGGTGGTGTGCCGGGGCGGGCACGTACGCAGCTGCCATCAAGCTTTCCCGGTGCGAACAAATTGGTCGCCTTATTGCGCCGGCGTGTGTGCGTGTGTGTGTGTGTGTGTGTGTGTGTGTGTGTGTGTGTGTGTGTGTAGACGCGCGCGCGA
>NW_014598249.1:0-530 GCF_000485595.1 Priapulus caudatus | reverse complement strand
TGTGTGTGTGTGTGTGGGGGTGGGTGGTGTGTGTGTGTGTGTGTGTGTGTGTGTCGTGTCGTGTGTGTGTGTGTGTGTGTGTGTGCGTGTGTGTGGGCGTGTGGGAGTGCGGTGTGGTGTGGGTAGTGTCGTGTGTGTGTGTGTGTGTGTGTATGTGTGTGCGTGTGCGTGTGGGCGTGTGCGTGCGTGCGAACATAAGCGGTGCTAGCGGCTGCATGCTGCGATCTTGCGATGGCGGCGGCGGCGGCAGCGGCCAGCTGATCTTAACTCGATCCAGATTGGATTAGCTAATCTCCATGAGTGGTCTTTGATGGCCGTGACGTAAGCACAGCACGTGACGACGATGACGACGGCGGGGGACAACAACAACAACAACACGTGTGACATGTGGGACATGTGTGACATGGGCGGCGGAAAGTGCGGGGGGGGGGGCACAGAGGGGAGAGAGACTGCACGACTGAGTGAAAGGGAGAGCGATAGACTTGCGGGGGCAATGAGAGAGAGAGAGAGAGAGATAGGTTGATTAATAA
>NW_014598248.1:0-530 GCF_000485595.1 Priapulus caudatus | reverse complement strand
GACGATGTTCTCGATTTCACTACTGGCCTGTGCTTCTAACAAAGGCAAGGTATTTATGAGAACAGCCTGATTGGGCATACTCTGACCCAGCTCTTTCAATTGAGCCAGAGCAACACGCGCTTCAGTGCATAATTTCAAGATTGCACGTGTTTCCAGCTCTTGCCGAGGTGGCAAGACTGGTAAATCGTTATATGCGCGACTGGGATCAAAAGTCATTATTTATAAAACATCCATTTATATCAGTAAGTTATAATAATTCTTATTAAGCTAATGATAGCCATCATCCTCCATTATGTCGACCAAATCAATATATTTCGACATATTTATCTGACATGTCGATTCAACCGACACGTTAGGAAAATATGTCGACTTTAGAGAAGGCATTTATTTCAAAAGTTTATCAGGTGATAAACCGTTTCTCCGAAGACGTCGACGTCACCATTGACTATCAAGCATTTGACGAAGACCTTAACCCATTTGCAGACGACGTAAGTAAAACCGCCATTCGAAAATACAGTGACCGACTAAAA
>NW_014598247.1:0-530 GCF_000485595.1 Priapulus caudatus | reverse complement strand
GCCATGGATATTGTGTTGTTAAAATTATTAACACTAAGGTACCAGTGAGTAATTTCACTGTTAAACAGAACAAAAAGAGGGGTTGGAAAATTAGCGCTAATTAAACTGTTGGATTCGTCCATTTCGAATGCATTGGTGGTAAAAGACCATTTATTAATATTTGAGACAGTTGGGTAGTAGAGTCCAGATTCATCAAATGTCGATGAATCAAAAGTGATTGAAGCATTAATGACGCCGACGTCTTCCACATCGTTAATGCCAACAGGAAATAGTTGATTGCCCGTGTATGTGAAGGTGATTCCAGACGAAAATGCAAGATTGTAGTTGCTCAACAATATAAGCGTTACAAATAAGCGAATGTAGTTTTTCATAATAATGTCCCTATTAACTAATTTATTACATGTTAACAGCACTCGAAATCACTTGCATGATATATGTGCCTAGCGTTTGAAATAAAAGAAAGCGCGGGGTCAGGTCTTTCCATGCCACAAAAAAATGACTCTCCTAACATAGATCACTCACTCTCTTTA
>NW_014598246.1:0-530 GCF_000485595.1 Priapulus caudatus | reverse complement strand
GAGAGAGAGAGAGAGAGAGAGAGAGAGAGAGAGAGAGAGAGAGAGAGAGAGAGAGAGAGAGAGAGAGAGAGTGTGTGTGTGTGTGGGGGGGGGGGAGGTGCAGCCAGAAGCGAGAGATGGTACCATACTGTGATATTCTTCGGCAACATAATATATGAGAGGGTACTAGCTAATCCGCAGCTGCTGAAAGCCTTTCCGATAAATGGTGACAGTAATTCAGATAGATGCGACTGGAATTGTGAAGTGAACAAATTCGTCAAGGTCCCAAACCCGTTAAATGCGTGTCTATCCACAATAAGCACCAATATATCAACACACGAGCCATGAATACGCAGGTAGCTGTAGTGTATAGGAGGCAGGTAATAGAACGTTTTGGTCGAGTAAATCTGCAATCCTTCATCCTCTAGCAGTCTAGCAGCACGATAAATCTCAAATACACGCGAAGAGGATGCAGTGTGAAGCTCAACTAAAGGATTGCTCGCGTTAGCAAGGTTCTCCCTCTCTCTCTCTGTCCCTCCTCTCTCTCTCTC
>NW_014598245.1:0-530 GCF_000485595.1 Priapulus caudatus | reverse complement strand
GAGAGAGAGAGAGAAACCGCAGGTAGCTACACCGGAGCTGCAGTGAAAACAGCCGGCGGCTATTCACAGTCAATAATCGAGGCCAGAAACTTTCACTTTCCCAATTCATCGGTACATGACGCGTGCGCGGTAGAGCACTGCAACCCACCCATTCACGGCAGATCTCACGACGATAACGGCGACTCTACTGCTGTCAATATGATCTCCTGATATGATCACAGTCTACTATACACGACGCATGATACTCAACTCGGCATCTAACGATGTTATACATACCCATCGCAAATCAAAGATCTTCTACGTCTATAGTTCAAGTTGTAAAGTAAATTTGCAGACGAACGACATTGCGAGAATGAGTGAGATGCAGACAGGAGAAGAGAAATAATGCAGATATTGCAGGAAATCAGAAGCGCCCTGAAATGGGCAAGAAAGAGAGAGAGAGAGGACGCGAAGAGAAAAAGAAAGAGTTAAGAGAAGGGGAGATGAAGATAGATAGATAGATAGATCGATAGATAGATAGATAGATAGAT
>NW_014598244.1:0-530 GCF_000485595.1 Priapulus caudatus | reverse complement strand
CATGATCAACATGGCCAATTGTACCGACATTGACGTGCGGCTTATTACGTTGAAATTTTTCTTTAGACATGCTTAATCACCTTTATCCATCACTGCATCGGCGATATTTTTAGGCGCCTCAGCATATTTCGCAAACACCATCGAGTAACTTGCTCTTCCCTGACTAGCAGAACGCAAATCTGTTGCATAACCAAACATTTCTCTCAACGGCACTTCGGCACGAATAATTTTTCCCGCAGGCGAATCATCCACACCTTGAACAATGCCACGGCGACGATTCAAATCACCCATAACATCACCCATACTTTCTTCAGGCGTTACAACCTCAACATTCATACAGGGTTCTAACAATACAGGACTGGCTTGTAAAACGCCTTCCCTAACCGCAAACGATCCAGCCACTTTAAACGCCATCTCATTCGAATCGACCTCATGATATGAACCATCATACAAAGTCGCCTTAACATCAACCACTGGAAAACCAGCAATAACACCACTTTTCAACTGCTCCTGAATACCTTCATCGACAG
>NW_014598243.1:0-530 GCF_000485595.1 Priapulus caudatus | reverse complement strand
ATTCCGAAGAAAAGTGACGTTGTGATCATCAGTGGAGAAGTTCAAATTCCGCAATCTATGGTCTATGCTAGTAACGGTAACGTAAATGATTATGTGCAACGTTCGGGTGGTTTTACTGAAAGAGCCGAAACAGAGAAAATAATTATTATAAGGCCTAATGGTCAAGTGCTTATGGGAAAGAATTTGAACGTCAAGCCAGGCGATGAAATTATGATTTTCCCCAAGGTTGACGAGAAAATTATGCAATATAATAAGGATATTATTTCGATTATCTTCCAGATAGCGACCGCAGCTAAAGCTGTCGGTATATTCTAAGTTTATTGTTTTTTTAAGGCTATTGATGGTGCAGGGCTAGTTAATGGAATATAAAGATTATTATAAGGTTTTAGGTGTTAGTAAAACAGCAACGGTCGACGAGATAAAAAAAACCTATCGACGTTTAGCACGTAAATACCATCCTGATGTGAGTAAGGAAAAAGATGCAGAGGCACGATTTAAAGAAATTAGTGAAGCATATGATGTATTGGGGG
>NW_014598242.1:0-530 GCF_000485595.1 Priapulus caudatus | reverse complement strand
TGCAGCCAAAGGCGACTCTCAGACAGACTTGCCGCTGGTAAACATGTTGCTGGCCTGCAACCGCAACGCCGTGGCTTTTGAGCTGGCACAGTACAAACATGCGCGAAATTCGTTCGAAAGGCGCGGTGCGTTGCTTGCTGGTGCGATAGATAAAGTGGGACTGTTTCCGGCTATTGCGACTTTCGTAGGCGTGGCAAGTACCTTATGGTCGCACTCTGAAAATCTTATTCGAATCTTGGTATTTATCATCCCGGCCTTCTATTTTATGAATTTTCTGAGCTGGATGTTGCTTCAGGAAATGGATCGTACCATCGCAATGCTCGAATACAGCCTCGCCGTTCGAGATGCATTGGAGTCGGACGCAAAAGACGAGTGAAATACGAAGAAGAGAACGGTATACCCATGACTCACGCCCACTTTTCACTGTGAAAAGTGGGCGGCGGGCAGCTCAATCTTCTCAACGTGTGAACTGCTGCTCTGGCTGTGGCGCATCGTTTGAGGATCGCAGCGTGAAGCTGCTCAGCTTGATT
>NW_014598241.1:0-530 GCF_000485595.1 Priapulus caudatus | reverse complement strand
ATAGATAGATAGATAGATAGTTAGATAGATATATAGATAGATAGATACAAAGTGAGGGAAAGAATGACCGTGTGTATATCGGCGTGTGTCCGCATCGGATTCTCTATCGCGCAATTTCCGCAAATACGCATCTTAAATTAATTCGTCGATTTGAATGTCGCTCTGCGGAGAATTCGTCACCCTAGGGGCACCGGCCGAGTTTTATCAAACTTCATCCGCGTTTATTATACATTCAACTGAGCGCCTACGCGTATACGTCCAAGGTCGGCCACTGATGATAACTGACTACTACAAAGTGGCTGTTAGCCAAATGTTCTCTTATTCAATCTGCAAGTCTCCCAAATTCCTGTTCGCCGTCTATCGCCAAATGAAAAGCGATTGCGTTACGACGTGCAAATTCGAAACTTTCCCCCGATTTGCCTGTCGCTAAGCTCTCAGCGTTACAGAGCGTCGTTTCTGACTATGAAAATCAAAACAATGGTGGCAACGCGAAACTCTTCTATATTCTGCGTACACTCTAAGTGCGTAAG
>NW_014598240.1:0-530 GCF_000485595.1 Priapulus caudatus | reverse complement strand
TCTCTCTCTCTCTCTCCTCCTCTCTCCCTCTCTCTCTCTCGCTCTCTCTCTCTCTCTCTATCTATCTCTATCTCTCTCTCTTCCTCTCTGTTTCTCTTTCTTTCTTTCGTTCTCTCTCTTTCTCTCTCTATCTATCTCTATCTCTCTCTCTTCCTCTCTGTTTCTCTCTCTATCTTTCTTTCCCGCTCTCTCTCTCTCTATTTATCTCTCTCTCTTCCTCTCCGTTTCTCTCTCTATCTATCTCTATCTCTCTCTCTTCCTCTCTGTTTCTCTCTCTATCTTTCTTTCCCGCTCTCTCTCTCTATTTATCTCTATCTCTTCCTCTCTGTTTCTCTCTCTTTCTTTCTTTTTCTCACGCTCTCTCCGTCTATACATCTATCTATTTCTCTTTCTTGCCCATTATCGTCCTCCTCAAACCTTTATCATTAAACCTCACATCTATCTATCTCTATCGTTATCTCTCTCTCTATCTCCCGTCCCTGTTTCTGTCCCTGTATCTATCTCTGTCTCTCTCTCGCACGCTCTCTCTC
>NW_014598239.1:0-530 GCF_000485595.1 Priapulus caudatus | reverse complement strand
TCAACGTCCTAACTCACCTCGCGGTATGGGCACGGTTGAATCATGTAATATGTGTGTTAAACGAGTCGATGCAGGTAAAAATCCCGCCTGTGTGGAGGCAGCTTCTCATGCCATCTTATTTGGTGATTTGAATGATCAAAAAAGTGATATTAGCAGGGCATTGAAGGAATTCGGCGGTACTCAAATACGTGCTGATTTGGGTCTTAACACTGGCATTCGTTACTGGGGTATCTAGGCATTATGAATAAGAGAATGACGTTTAGCGAAGTGGGCGGTGGATTTGGTTTCATGGCTTTATTGGCTGTGACAGCTGTAATGGCGTTTGTTGGCTTTTTAGCATTTTTGTACATGGAGCACTCAGGTCATCATGTAACAGGGAATGAATAATCAAGTTGTGTGGGGAATGCCACATGTGTTCGCTCTTTCCTTGATTATTGCAGCTTCTGGAGCGGCTAATATTGGTTCTATCGCTACTGTTTTCGGTAAGAAAATTTACCAACCCTTAGGACGTTTTTCCGTAGTAACCGCAG
>NW_014598238.1:0-530 GCF_000485595.1 Priapulus caudatus | reverse complement strand
CAGTTTATGTTCCAACGATAATCCCTATATTGCCTTTGTCGATGTATTAAAAATAACCGCGATGCTATCATTTTTAATCCTGACTTCATTGCCTTCAATCAAGATTTTCGCGTCTTACGTATGATGAATTTTATGGAAGCAACACCGCGTCGCCCTGAATCTAACGATACTAACCCCTGTCCTCATGCAGACACTTATATCAGCTGTTTGACGCGTCCAAGAAGCTGGAGTCAGATAGCGAAAATATCCGATGCCAGCTGGGGCGGCTCCTTTAAAACTCTGATCACCGAACGCTTTGGCGTACCTTTGGAAGTATCCGTTGCCTTGGCGAATTTATTGCAGGCTCATCCGTGGTTTACCATTCCCTACAATGCCAGCGATGCCTATGTCGATGAATATGCAAAATATATTAAAGCTAAGCTAGATCCATCACTCAAAGCTCATATCGAATACACTAATGAATTTTGGAATGGCGGCTTTTGGGGATCCCAATACGCCTTAGAAATGGGTAAGCAAGCGGGACTGGCAAC
>NW_014598237.1:0-530 GCF_000485595.1 Priapulus caudatus | reverse complement strand
GTGGATTTGCACCCTAATAGATTAGGCCTACCTCATCCTGTTCTTCATCATTCATGTTGCTCCAAGCGGTACAAGCTACCGCAGTTCGGCCAGCCATTCTATCACACGACACAAAGCCCAACGCGGAAACAACAACGGCCGGTAACCGCCATTAGTGTGCTGGCTGTACGTATTACGATATATATCTAGATAAATGCCAGAAACAGCTCGGCCTGCTAAAACTTAAAAGCGACGTTACTCGAACAAAAACAAACAGCTACTGTGGCAGATGGCTGCGCAGTTGGTACTTTTATTATCGACCTTGGGCGCGGCTGCAACGCGTTGTGATTGGCCAGTCGGTTCTGCCCAAGTGAGATAACCACGCCTACCTCGGTTACTGTTGCTAGGGCGGAAGCACTCTCTGACGACTTCCCGTTGTTCCGTTGTCAATCACAAGGATATATGTCCATAAAAATATTATATAGAGTCTAGAGACACTATAATATATATATATATACATATATATATATATATATATATATATATATATA
>NW_014598236.1:0-530 GCF_000485595.1 Priapulus caudatus | reverse complement strand
GTCGATTTCTAAAAAAGCTATTTCGATGTGGTGGACGGCTAGCTTCATTGAAATGTGATCTATTTCGAGCCGCTCTTCTTATGTTTTTCATAACGAAGTTTTCACTCATTACTTCCCCGCGACGGACTCGCACAAAACGTACCATATCCGCTTTATATTGTGCTTTAACCGTTACCTTATAATTCCCGGGAGCTAAACGAATCTTCGCTCTGCTAGTATAAGTTCGCTTATCAATATGCACACCATTTGGCAGCTGCACATAAATATTGGCTTTTATTGCGGCGCCGTTATCCCTGTCGCTAACAAATACTTTCAAAACACCCCCCTTCCTATGACCTCCCCAGTTATCAGCGGCACTTGCGTCAATAAAAGTAAACATCATCAGTAGAGCAAAGATACTACGTAACATGACTGACATTGTTTTATTATTCATCCTATTTCCCTTTCGTTAATTCATGGCATCATTGCCTATTTTTCGGCTTCGTCATAAGAGAAGTCACTATCATTTTTTCCCTTATGGATTCCTGCTG
>NW_014598235.1:0-531 GCF_000485595.1 Priapulus caudatus | reverse complement strand
CCCCCCCACCGCTCTCTCTCTCTCTCTCTCTCTCTCTCTCTCTCTCTCTCTCTCACTCTCTCTCTCTCTCTCTGAAGAATAACTAACCTCGCCTCTCACACATCGCGGCTCTCTGACGCTACTCGTCGCAGACGACACGCGACATGCTGAGAGACACCTGGACATCACCGTGGAGCTCGGCCCCTCCCTGTGGAGCTCGGCCCCTCGCCCTTCCCTAAGAACGTAACACGTCGACGTAACGCACAGCTCACAAGCCGAGAGATTTCCACTGCTTTCCTCCCCCTCCCTCCTGCGTCTCTTCCTCCCACTGCTTTCCTCCCCCTCCCCCTGCGTCTCCTCTCCCTCCCTGCCCGCCTCCCTCCTCCCAACACCCACCTTTCTCCTCCCCGCCCGCCTCCCTCCTCCCCCGTCGCCTCCCTCCTCATCCCGCCGCGCCGACACTCCGCCTCGGAAGTTCATTGCACCATCTCTATAAGCAGCGGTGAAAAGAGCCGGTTTATAAAAGCGCTCGCGAGACGGCCACGAACCACA
>NW_014598234.1:0-531 GCF_000485595.1 Priapulus caudatus | reverse complement strand
TTGTCGTCACATAGGTGAATACGTGACGTTTATCTTGTATACAGGCGAATGCTAGCGACTTCATCAGCACACAGTCGTCACATGATCCATCATCGTTGAATGGTTGTAAAGTGGAGCTTTTGGCTGAAATAGAATAGAGATATATGTCACTGATGTGTATGTCGGAGTGGAATCGGAGTGCGTGTCTCTGTGTGTGTGCGTGCGTGCAGGTGTACTCGTGTTGGTGGTGGTGGTGGTGTGAAATAGAATTGAGAGATATGTCGAGAGACGCGTGCGTGCGTGTGTGCGTGTATGTGTGTGTGTGCGTGCGTTTAAATTGTGATGTGTATTTCGAGTAATGGATTATGGGATATATACGAGTGTGGGACATTGTATAAAATAGTAAGCGTGATTTCAGTAACACTCAATTGTTACTAGTAACAGTCTACAGCAACAACATTGAGCTATCTTGGTTGGTGCACAGGTGTGGGTGCAAATACAGTTTAGGTGTATTCCAACAGTAGAGGGCGTCCATAGGCAGCAGGCCTGAAT
>NW_014598233.1:0-531 GCF_000485595.1 Priapulus caudatus | reverse complement strand
CTCTCTCTCTCTCTCTCTCTCTCTCTCTCTCTCTCTCTCTCTCTCTCTCTCTCTCTCTCTCTCTCTCTCTCTCTCTCTCTCTCTCTCTCTCTCTCTCTCTCTCTCTCTCTCTCTCTCTCTCTCTCTCTCTCTCTCTCTCTCTCTCTCTCTCGCTCTCTCTCTCTCTCTCTCTATCTCTTTACAAGTGCAGCTTCACTGCCATAGCTACACGTACACGCAGCTAGACATCCCTAACAACGACAGTTGACTTGTTCGACCGAATCGGTCCCGCCGCCGCTGCTGCCGCTGCTGCTGCTGCTGCCGCTGCTGCTGCTGCTGCTGCTGCTGCTGCCGCTGGCGCTGCTGCTGCGATGGAGCAAGCGAGACACGTTAAACATTTATCTGTCATACAACACCCACACAGAGAGGAACACTGCACGGTGCCTGACTGCACAACAGACAGAGAGAGAGAGAGAGAGAGAGAGAGAGAGAGAGAGAGAGAGAGAGAGAGAGAGAGAGAGAGAGAGAGAGAGAGAGAGAGAGAGAGAGAGA
>NW_014598232.1:0-531 GCF_000485595.1 Priapulus caudatus | reverse complement strand
GCACCAGTAAGCTATGCAGAAGGTGATAATAATAAGTCCTCAAAAGCTATTTACGGCCCGGTGAAAGGTAGTGATACTTTAGGTAGAATCGTTTCCCGCAATTACACAGACTCGAATTTGTCATCAGATCAAATTATGATGGGGATATTACGCTCCAACCCTGATGCTTTTATCGGTGGTAATATTCACTTTTTACTTCGAGGCTCAACGCTTCTTCTTCCTAATGAAAGCCTCATTCAAAGCATCGATAAAGACGAAGCCACCCGAACAATAAAAAATCATCATAGTTACTTTCAGCGTGGTAAGACGGGTAACTTCAAAGTGATCCCTCTAACAGGTACTGATGCGGTAGCGATTGATAAAGCAGAACCAAAAGAAATAATGATCCTATAGTTTCAGTTACGACTGAAGAGCAAGAAAAAAAGTGATAGAATCGAACAGCAAATAAGGTTAGCAGATCAATAGATGAGCTAAAGCCATAAGTACTTTGGAGAGAAAAATGACGCCGACTGTTCAGGAAGAGAAAGCAGC
>NW_014598231.1:0-531 GCF_000485595.1 Priapulus caudatus | reverse complement strand
TAATCTAACGGTGCGGGCATTGTTAAAGCCCCTAGCAGATGCGAAGGATTACTTTCGCAAATTGCTTGCACAAAGTGATCTGAAGAAAGCTGAACAAGCGGCGCGAGAATATTGTACCGCCATTTTTCACATTACCTATGGTGAAGAAATCAGCAGTCTGAAGGCAGAAATACCTGAGAAAGAACTACGTTGTAAACAATTCAGAAATGCGATTTCAGCGCATGAGCGGTTCACTAGCAAAATCGCCCGCATGATTCCAGTCAAAGATAAGCTGAAGCAAGATATCCCCAATGAACATGAGCGTGATATTCGTAAATATCTGGATATCGCATTGGGAGTGGTTTGCCTGATTGCTGCAATATTCGTGCTTGGCATGGGCGCATCAAATGTGTTCTCGATCATTATGGCTTCTGGAACGCCAATATTCTTAGAGCGTCCTGAATTAGCATGGATGTTATCTGGCCTTCTCCCACTCGGTGCTTTTGCATTGGATTTTTTTAAAAGACTATTTGAACTCTGATAAGGCAATGC
>NW_014598230.1:0-531 GCF_000485595.1 Priapulus caudatus | reverse complement strand
ATACGCATTAGAACTGCACTTTTCAATCTCAGCGTCCAATTTTAACTTTCCATCAATAAATACACGGATATTTCACAGGAGTTTCACATCTGGTAGATATATGTATTTAACGCCTATTTCAATTATTTCGATATCATTAATTGTAACCCTGAAATTACTGGTATCAACACTTATTGAGAAAGTTATTCAATATGCAAAATGTCATATGCTAAATGCCTACTGCAATATAATCCACTAGGTGTGGCTAGGTATGTTAGTGAAATAAAGGTTGTTACTTAAAAATTGCACACCCTCTCTTAGAGGGGGTAGGTATCAAATTATAATCCTACTGTATGAAATCGCAATTCCCCTAAGGCTGCCATCTACTGAGCATTTAACTAAATTTTAAATTTGATGATCACAGTAAATCTGAGTATAATTGGATAGAAATTTACGGAATTTTAGAAATTTTAGGAGAGAGAGAGGTTTCCAAGGTAACTAAAATCAGACGCAGAATCTTTCTCGCCCGCCAGACAAAAGCTAAAGCCCTGT
>NW_014598229.1:0-531 GCF_000485595.1 Priapulus caudatus | reverse complement strand
TATCGCGTGGTCGAGGTCGGCACGGTGCTCCCGGCCGGCGGCCGCGTGGTGTCGATGCTCAATCCCGACGACATCTACTTCACGATTTTTCTGCCCGGCCCGCAGGCGGGCAAGCTCGCCATCGGCGCGGACGCCCGCATCGTGCTCGACGCGTTCCCTCGCGAGCCCATTGCCGCGCGCATCGGCTATGTGTCGGACGACGCGCAGTTCACGCCCAAGTATGTCGAAACCGATAGTGAGCGCGCGAAGCTCATGTACCGCGTGAAGCTCCAATTGCCGCTCGACGTTGCGCGCAAGCTGGCCTCGCGGCTGAAGGGCGGAATGACGGGCGAAGGCTATGTGCGCGTCGATCCGGCGCGCCCGTGGCCCGAAGCGCTCGCCGTACGCGGGAGCTAGTCGATGGCGCTTGTGGACGAAGTCGCAGAGCTTCGTAAGGATGGCGAAGCGATCCGCATCGCAGGCGTTTCGCACCAGTACGGTGCAACGCGTGCGCTCGACGACGTCTCGCTGGTCCTGCCCGCGCGCACCACG
>NW_014598228.1:0-531 GCF_000485595.1 Priapulus caudatus | reverse complement strand
GGAATACCCCGAAGTCGCCAAAGCCAACCGGGATTTTCTGCGGGGCTTTTACAGCACCATCAAGGATTTTGACTCGCACATCCGCTTCAGTTTTCTGACGGGTGTTAGCAAGTTTGCCAAGGTCAGCCTGTTCTCCGGCTTAAATAATCTGGAAGACATTACCCTGATGCCCGACTATTCAAGTTTATGCGGGTATACCGATACCGATATTGACACTGTTTTTGCGCCCGAACTGCCCCCGTTTGATCGTGAAGCGATCCGCGACTGGTATAACGGCTACAATTGGCTGGGGGAAGGTGTCTACAACCCGTTTGATATTCTCCAGCTATTCAAGAATCAACTGTTTAGAAGCTACTGGTTCGAAACGGGCACGCCCACTTTCTTGGTGGAGCAATTGCTGAAACGTCAAGTACCCAGCCCGAAACTGGATCAGATGCTCAGTAGCAGCGCCATGCTGTCCAGCTTTGATATCGGGGATATGACGATAGAAGCACTGTTGTTTCAAACCGGCTATTTGACCATAAAACAGGA
>NW_014598227.1:0-531 GCF_000485595.1 Priapulus caudatus | reverse complement strand
ACCCTTCTTTTGTAATATCCCGAGTGGCAGCACTGATATATATATATATATATATATATAATATATAAGTATTTATGGGTGTACGTTGTTCACAGAAGCAGAGTGCAGTCACTGACCAGCGCACAGCTGTGGATGCTGATCACCACGGCGACGGGATGCCTGGCAGCCCAAAGAAGTCCCTGTCTTCCCTGTCGTCATCATACGGAGTGCACGACGCCTACACGCATACAGGAGGTAGACTCCACTACAGTAGACTCACTACTGATGTGTTTGTCTCTCCATCTCCCTAACTCTACCCCCTCTAGAGGAGAGGGAGAGAAGAGAAGAAGGAAGCGAGAGGAAGAGAGAGCGAGAGAGAGAGAGAGAGAGAGAAAAGGAGGGAAGAGGAGAGGGATGAAGAAGGGAGAGGAGAGGAGAGAGAGAGAGAGCGAGAGAGAGAGAGAAAGAAGAGGGAGAGGAGAGAAGAGGAGAGGAGGGATAGATGAAGAGGTAGAAGAGGAAAGAAGATGGAGAGAGAGAGAGAAGTGAGAG
>NW_014598226.1:0-531 GCF_000485595.1 Priapulus caudatus | reverse complement strand
GTGTACGTGTACGTGTGCGTGTGTATGTGTGTGTGTGTGTGTACGTGTGCGTACGTGCGTGCGTAGGTGCGCGCGTGTGCGTATGTGTACGTGTGTGCGCGCGCGTGTGCGTGTGTGTGTGTGCGTGCATGTGTACGTGTGTGTGCGCGCGCGCGTGTGTGTGTTTTAGCGGCGGTATAAGGTGGCATGCACGATTGTATCAAACATTTAACCCCCTAACCCCCTAGCTAATCTTATAGTAAAACCAATAAGCAACCAATCGCCTCGCGGGTTGCAGAATGGGGTTACTCTAAATATCGAGCTGGGCTTAATCAAATCTAGCGACTGATGGCAATACTGATGGCAAACCTTGATATCCACGTGAATATATAGCATTATAGCTACAAGACACGCACGCAAGCACGCCCGCACGCACAGATAGGCAGACGGTCAGATGCACACTCGCACGTACACACACGCACCCACGCACATACGTACGCACATACACACACACGCACGCACGCACATACGTACGCACATACACACACACAC
>NW_014598225.1:0-531 GCF_000485595.1 Priapulus caudatus | reverse complement strand
TATACAAATAAAGAATTAAGTTCTTCTAAATTCAAATGGGTTCATATTCATAGTGCAGCTACCATATATGATTTTACCATTACCCTGAGCAAACCTTACCTTTTTCATAGGAGTTTAGGAAATAGTCTGGAAGACTCCTGTGGTTTATCGGCTCTATGAGAGTTTGCATTCCTTCCTAGTACCACAAGCGCATTCATTGAGTCTCGCACACAACTATACGGATGTCATTACAAAATGGGATTTTTGAGACAGCTAGTCATCATTATCTAGATATTTGTTCTAAGAGATTTTACGGTTATGGGAAAATTTGCATGTACACGTGTACTTTTTTTCAAGACAGCTCTCTTCTATAGGATGAACGATCAACCTACCTCCTGGAGTCTTCTTGCTGCCCATGAAATGTTTTCGATGTAAGTAAGCTCTACTTGGACCCTATCCATGGTAGGTGGACACACACCAGCCATCACATGAACCCTGCAAATACAAGTGTAATCACTGACTCTGTTGTAGCGTAACATGCAGATAAAAGGA
>NW_014598224.1:0-531 GCF_000485595.1 Priapulus caudatus | reverse complement strand
GCAGCTCCATTGCTTCCTGCAAACCCTGCATTTGTACATCCATGTACATCAAAGTCGCTCCTACAGTGAAGATGACAAAAAAATATCAATCCTCCAACAAAGCCCCACGTAAGTCATAAACAATCCGATGCGTATTATGACACCGAGCACAAACCCCAACTGCTATCTCCCCCATCATCTTCTGACTATCCTTAACCCTCCCTGCACTAATATGCCCCTGAAGTTCATCAAGATTATCCTGCGTCACTTTCCCTAATATCCGCTCACGTGGGTATTCATCTTTTTTATGACAGCCCTGACAGCTATCACCGAGATTATTCAATTGAGTGCGAAGGCTTTTACTGACGTGAAGCGCTCTCGATTTAAAACCGTCATCCAGTGCGATTAATAATCGGTTAACCGAAACGGATAAGTCATTCATATTATCTTCAAAACTTTGTTCGACACCGTTCAGGTCTTTTACTTTGATGTCATCGTAATATGGTGAGCGGTACATGGCTGTCACCAAGGGTTGGTAAACCGTGTGACAGT
>NW_014598223.1:0-531 GCF_000485595.1 Priapulus caudatus | reverse complement strand
GTGTGTGTGTGTGTGTGTGTGTGTGTGTGTGTGTGTGTGTGTGTGTGTGTGTGTGTGTGTGTGTGTGTGTGTGTGCGGGTGTGTGTGTGTGTGTGTGTGTTGCGCGCGCATGTATTCGGTTGTGCATACGTGTGTTTATGTGTTTAAATGACATAAATTAGCATATTAACCTAAATAGACCACAAATTGACCGCTCCGCCTTTCCAGCGCCAACTTTCGTCCGCGCGCATGCGCAGTAAGTCGCGGACATGCAACCGGTCTATGGCTGCAGCGGTGCGCGGCAGTCTCCGCCGATGAGGGAGGGCATCACGTGGGAGGTCATCATAGGGGAGGTCATCATGGGGGAGGTCATCATGGGGAGGTCATCACGGGGAGGTCATCATGGGGGAGGTATTCACGGGGGAGGTCATTATGGGGAAGGTCATCATGGGGAGGTCATCATGGGTGAAGTCATCACGGGGGGAGGTCATTACGGAAAGGTCATCATGGGGGAGGTGATCGATGGGGGAGGTGATCATGGAGGAGGTCATC
>NW_014598222.1:0-531 GCF_000485595.1 Priapulus caudatus | reverse complement strand
TCTCTCTCTCTCTCTCTCTCTCTCTCTCTCTCTCTCTCTTGTCTCTTTCTTCCTTCGTCGCGCTCTCTCTCTCTCTCTCTCTCTCTCTCTCTCTCTCTCTTGCTCTCTCTCCCTTGCGCGCTCTCTATCTCTCGCTCTTACGCTCTATACCTTGCTCTCTTTTACTCTGCTGTATATCGTTCTCTCTTGCGTTTCTCTGCGTGCTTCCTTCCCCCTCTCTCTATCAACTCCCCACGCTCAGCGCATCTGCTCTCCCGATCTACACCATTTTCTCTCTGCCGATGTTCCTCCTTATTTATGTCTCTCAGTGAGCTGTTTATTCATCATTCTAACGCTGTTCTGTTTTACGTGCTCCGCTCCGTTATACGTATTGAAATCGGCGACACCGCAGGCTGCTTGCTATACCCTCGTCATCACCAGCGTCTTCACACACGCCATCGTTTTATGACTCCATGATGCAAATGATTTCCCACGCAGGGATATATATATATATATATATATATATATATATATATATATATATATATATAT
>NW_014598221.1:0-531 GCF_000485595.1 Priapulus caudatus | reverse complement strand
GTGACAACTCTATCTGTATGTATTAGGTGCTGTATTGCAGTAGATTTTTCTACGCTAACACAGTAAGTTCGCTGTTGTATGTGTTGTATGATGGCTCACCTCTCTTGTCTCACTCCACTTACTTTTCCTACCTCTAAACTACCCTCTCACTACGACTGTAGCATCCCACTCATCAACTTACTTCTAAACTATCATTAACCTGAATGTAGCAGTCCACTCACATATCCTATTTCCAGACTATACTCTGACCATGGCTATAGCACTACACTCACCTAGCGTCAATTCTTACGAACTGTGGTCACGCCAAAGCAAGCGGAGTGGACATAGCTTCACGGCATATAGTGGGTGGCGCTCCCCGCATTCGGATCCCACCTCCAAATCTCACACTCACTGATCACACCTGCGTTTAGGTAGAACATGGCGTACCCTCGGTCCCTTACACGGTAATGTCGTCTGCATGGCATTCGGTGATAGGAACGACACTGGTGGAAAGACACTTGCCTCGTTGTATGTATAGCGATTATGCACAGG
>NW_014598220.1:0-531 GCF_000485595.1 Priapulus caudatus | reverse complement strand
AGTCTCTACAGTCTCAATGCATTCATGCAAGCACACACTGTGATTTCTCGTGCCTTTACTTTCTCGCCAGCGCGAATTTAATAGATATTCACATCAGGATTAGAAATATAGAAAATATTAATATAAAAGGTTTTACGCGTAATTTATATTTCATTTTCCATGAATTATATATGGCTTCTGATATGATCAATATCAATATATATATATATATATACATATATATATACATATATACCACATATATAAGCCACGTATAATCCTTAGGACATTATCAGCTCTGCATGTCTATCCCACATCCCACATCTCACATTCATCTTTCTTCTTCCACGGTCTTGTTTTATATATATAAATATAAAATCGCCAGCGCGATGAAATATAAATTACGCTTAAAACCTTTTATATTAATATTTTCTATATTTCTAATCCTGATGTGAATATCTATTAAATTTTCCATGAATTATATATGGCTTCTTGATATATATATATATATATATACATATACAAGGTTCTGCCCAGGTATTTTTTAGTGCC
>NW_014598219.1:0-531 GCF_000485595.1 Priapulus caudatus | reverse complement strand
CTCTCTCTCTCTCTTCTCTCCCCTTCTTCATCTCTCTCTCTCGCTCCTGATTTCTCTCTCTCTCTCTCTCTTTGCTTCTCTATCTCTCCTTCTCCCTATTCATCTCTCTGCTTCTCGCCCGGTTATCAGTTGTTAACGGGCGCCGCACTCGATGCGATTAACGCTCCTTCTATTAGATCGGCTTAGCACCGCACCGACACGACCGCCTACAGAGGCGACGCCTCGCGGCGGGTAAAGGCGTGAGGTGTCGACGTGCTCGCGGCACCGCGTGTGTAGCGTAACTGAGTTACGGGTTGATTACACACCGCGTCATGTGTGGGCGTCAGCGTCAGCGTCAGCGTCATGCGCCCTTCATGTACGATACGATGCGTGGAGATGCGGGCGATGATATCAACAGCAGCAGCCGCCTCTAGCTGGTCGACTAGATGGCGAGATGGTTAGATGGCGAGATGGTTTGATGGTTAGATGGTTAGATGGTTAGATGGTTAGATGGTTAGATGGTTAGATGGTTAGATGGCGAGATGGTTAGAT
>NW_014598218.1:0-531 GCF_000485595.1 Priapulus caudatus | reverse complement strand
CTCCACATCGATAGTTTGGGTATTGAAGACGAAGGCTTTAACATCCGGGTGCCAGTAGTCCACGCGCAACGTTGTGGTGCCACTGAAGGGGGCATCTACATAACTACCGCCGTTGCCGCTAGTGTTAAGGCGAGCACCCAGCGACAATTCCGACTCACCGAGGGCGTCTGTAATCAACGCAGCAAAGTCGTAGTTGTCCACGGTCAGTGGCTCGGGTATACCGGTGCCGCCAGCTGTGAGCGTGGTGGTATTAATCAGACTGACGCTAAGCGTCGTGAAGGCAGGAAAGCCGGTGAAGCGGTAAAGGCCCGGCGAACCATTGCCGACCCGCACAAACTGGCCTTCTATTTTGACACCAATGCCAGTTCGGGGGTAGGTGAGTCGCGAAACCGAGGCATTGGCGGCGACCGCAAGGGTGCCAAAATTCAGGCGCTGTAGTTCTTCTATCAGCGGCGCCGAAAGTGCAGCGGTTGTCGTTGCCACCCAAAGTAGAATAGTCAAAAAAGAAGGGGCGCTTTAGACGCGCCCCTT
>NW_014598217.1:0-531 GCF_000485595.1 Priapulus caudatus | reverse complement strand
AAATTCCTGTCTATCATATATCCCTGTGTAAAGACTGTCTACGATAACCCAAACACGATAATTGGCGTATATATGTATATATATATATATATATGTATACATTATATATATATATGTATATATATATATATGTATATATATATATATATATATATTTGTTTACTTATTTATATATCCAAGAATGTATGAAGGAATTATGAATACAGTATTTTCGATATTTGTGAGAAGAAGGAACGGGGTTAGGAGTCCTACTCCTACCGATTTGTCTTCATTCAAGTAACACGGGTTCTCTCTATACGTGCTTTCTATTTCGAACCACTTTATTCTATTACAACAGAGATAAATTCTTGCCACTACATGTAAAACGCGGAGGACCCGCGATCACGAAATTGAGGAGGAAAGTAATGGCGGCTCGCCTGACCGCCTCCCCCTCTCGCGCCCATCCCTCTTTCCTTTCCCCTCCCCTCCCCTCCCCCTCTCGCGCCTCTCCTCTCCCCCTTCACCTCCCCCCTTCCTCTCCCCCTCTCGCGC
>NW_014598216.1:0-531 GCF_000485595.1 Priapulus caudatus | reverse complement strand
TATAGGCACTCGCGCTCTCACACGCACGCACGCACATACACACCCGCACGCACGCACGCACATACACACCCGCACGCACGCACGCACGCACGCACGCACGCACCCGCACGCACACACACACCCGCACGCACGCACGCACGCACGCACGCACGCACACGCACGCACACACACACACATATATATACACGCACTCAACAATTGCTGTAAATGCCATTAGCACCCACCTGTTCATCCGTGAGTAAAATCAAGAGCGTATATAAAGAAGGTAGGCTCTTGGTAAAAAGACAGGAGACAAACTTCTGTAGGTATAAAAACTCGCGATAAAAATAGAACGCAGACAGACGTGCGCGTATAGATTTAGACGCACGCACACGCACGCAACGCACGCACGCACGCACGCACGCACTGAAACACTAACGCACTCAAATATAGGCACTCGCGCTCTCACACGCACGCACGCACTAATACACACCCGCACGCACGCACGCACTAATACACACCCGCACGCACGCACGCACGCACGCACGCACG
>NW_014598215.1:0-531 GCF_000485595.1 Priapulus caudatus | reverse complement strand
CTTCAGACTCTGCAAGATAATGGCGTTGACTACAATAAACTTAAGCGTGGTGTGGATTCCAATACGAATTTGTACAACAATCTAGTGCGACGTGTTGAAGAGGTGAGTATTGCTTCGTCTGTCAATACCAGTAGCATCAAAATTGTTGATCCGGCGGTGACGCCAGTAAAACGTTATCGTCCACGGCCTATTTTAAATTTACTAATCGGTCTATTGAGTGGTTTATTTATGGGTTTAGGTTTGGCTTTTTTGCGTGAAGCCTTAGACCAGAGTGTGCGCTCTACCGAAGATTTGCAACGTATTACTGGATTGCCTGTCTTAGGTTTGGTGCCAAAACCTAAGCGCATCGCCAATAAAGATTTAGCCATGGCGACAGCGAAAAAACCCAATGCACCTTTCTCGGAAGCCTACAGGGTGTTATCAGCTAATGTACGTTTTACCCTGGGTAGAAACGGCGGCAAGGGTTGTTGGTCACCAGCTCATTGCCAAACGAAGGTAAAACCACCACAGCATGTAATATGGCCTGTGCCT
>NW_014598214.1:0-531 GCF_000485595.1 Priapulus caudatus | reverse complement strand
TTTTGTCTGGTGCCGCTGACGGAGAGAGCGGCGCTGGCTGCGCAGTAATTGATATCGTGTCCGGCGTGCTTTCGGTATGGGCCGGTTTGGCCATATCCGGATAAAGCGCAGTGCACCAGAGCTGGGTTGATCGTAGATAATCTCGCGCGACTAAAACCGAGTTTATCGAGTACGCCGGGACGATATGATTCGAGTAAGACGTTGGCGTCACGCAACAGGTTTTCGAAAGTAAGCTTGCCCTGTGGCGATTTCAAATCGAGCCGACAGATTTTTTTACCCCGGTTTAAATGACGGTAAATCGGAGAAACGTCGTCACCACCCCGATACATAATTCTGCGCATCGGATCACCCGCGGGGGGTTCTATTTTCAAAACCTCGGCACCAAGGTCGGCAAGTTGCCGGGTAGCGAATGGGCCGGGGATGTACTGTGACAGGTCAATGACTTTGACGCCTTTGAGAAACTGATGGTTGGTTTTTTGTCAAAATCCTATCCGGGGAGCGTTAAATGCAAAAGCTACGATTGACCGGGAA
>NW_014598213.1:0-531 GCF_000485595.1 Priapulus caudatus | reverse complement strand
AGAGAGAGAGAGAGAGAGAGAGAGAATGAGAGAGAGGTGGGGAGAAGAGAGACCCTAGCTGCGGTCGCTAGCTGTTGTCAGCGTGGGTTGCCTGGCTAACAGATGTAGGAATAAAGGCCGTAACCTCTAGGGGTATGTCGCTGCTGCACTTACTGCTACTTGCCGAGTGCATATGGCACAAGTTGTTGATTCGTCTAGTATGGAGAAAAAAAACAGGAGAAGACACGCAGAGGCCTCTGCTTGCGTGCGTGCGTGCGTGAGTGCGTTCGTGCGTGCGTGTGTGGGTGCGTGCGCGTACGTACGTACAGTCAGCTTCAATACTCTGCGTCTGTCATCGGTTTATCGATCTAGTTCTCACGTACATATCTTCACCGCTTTTCTGCTCTGCGGCTGAGCAGGGCAATTTGTAAAGGCGTAATTCTGCTACTGCCTGTGTACGAATGTCTTCTCTTTTGTTGTTGTTTGTGAGAAAGTGTTCTGTTAGTAGTGCCGTGTCAGTTCGCTATCTTCCCTCCTCCCCCTTCTCTCTCT
>NW_014598212.1:0-531 GCF_000485595.1 Priapulus caudatus | reverse complement strand
CACTTAAACGCATCCTAAGCGTTCCTAAAATAATCGTAATATCCTGAGAATCCCCATCCAAAGAGTCAATCACCATACGTAAATCTTGCAGAGCTAGCTTTATACTGTTTTTTACTTTCTTCATCGTCATATCAGGGCTTTCAATCGCAGCTAGCGTTGCAACTAATTGACCACCAATACCGTCATGAATATCCCGCATTATACGTTCACGCTCTTTATTTAATATCTGTTGTTCTTGAAGTGCTTGAGTCTTTTTATATTGCGCTTTTAACTGATACTCTTTTGACCGCACTTGTTGCTGCAATACTTCATTATAATCCTCCACAATATTAAAACTTTCAACAAAACGCCGGATCAGTATGGAGCTAATCACTAAAATAATCAAAATAGCCGATAAATACATAATAAAAGGTGAATTCAATGGCAGAATAGCATTGACCACTAACAAATCATGAACTCCAAAGACAATCATAACAACCGCAGCAAGAATCATTAGTAGTACATTTTGATCCTTTGTCTTCTTATAGTGAC
>NW_014598211.1:0-531 GCF_000485595.1 Priapulus caudatus | reverse complement strand
TATATATATATA
Organism: Priapulus caudatus; assembly: GCF_000485595.1. Classification (NCBI taxonomy): domain Eukaryota; kingdom Metazoa; phylum Priapulida; class Priapulimorpha; order Priapulimorphida; family Priapulidae; genus Priapulus; species Priapulus caudatus. The sequence goes on along the minus strand of NW_014598211.1, from coordinate 519 downwards.
TATATATATATATATGATACTCGCGGCTAGTTTCAGACCAACAACTAATCACTAATGGATAGTGACCGAGTGGCTGTCTGGCAGTGTTACGTTCCCATGTAGATTGCATGTAAAAGATACGCAATGGTCCGACCGTACAGAATGGATGAGCACGATCGCCTTTTGTGTTAGAGATAGGCATGGGTATTAGGGTTAGGGCTTAGGGTTATGATTAAGGCTAGGGCTAGGGCTAGGGCTAGGGCTATGGTTGGGGTTGTGGTAGGGGTTAAGACTTAAGGGTGGGGCTAGGGCTAAGGCTAGGGCTAGGGCTAGGGCTATGGTTGTGGTAGGGGTAGGGCTAGGGCTAGGGCTAGGGCTAGGGCTAGGGCTAGGGCTAGGGCTAGGGCTAGGGTTGGGGTAAGGGTTAGTGGTAGGGCTCAGACTAGGGTTAGGACTAGGGCTAAGGCTAGGGTTAGTGTTTTTGCTAGGGCTAGGGTTGGGGTTGGGATAAGGGTTAGGGTTAGGTTATGCTTACAGTTG
>NW_014598210.1:0-531 GCF_000485595.1 Priapulus caudatus | reverse complement strand
ATGTGCGCGATGAAGACCTAAATAATAGAGCCTTGCTAATAAACCAGAAGGGTTGCCTTGAGCGTCGGTTAGATTGCCAATTCGTCAGGGCCGACTGACATCGAGCGCCATGGTTTGGAGTTAGGTTTATTGTTATATGGTTTATTGCTTGACAAGCCGCATCTCATATACATACTAATCTCGCATTTGGAAAGCAAGAAAATAACACGAAACCTGTGACCACGTACAGGCGTGCGTGCGTGCGTGCGTTCGTGCGTGCGTAGGCTTAGTGAGCCTACAGTTAGGATTAACTGCCTATTCCCATTGTTATAGCTTCCACGTTCTCGACCTGTGACAATTTCTTTTACGCGACAAATTAAACGAGACTTTCCCTATGCCGTCTATTCATGAGAACAAAACTCTAGATTGCGCGCGACTAGCCCGATTAGAATAGGTGGGAAGCTACTTATGTGGTTAGTGTGCGGTGAGACCAGTGTCTGTAATGTGTAACAGGTCTCTCTCTCTCTCTCTCTCTCTCTCTCTCTCTTTCTC
>NW_014598209.1:0-531 GCF_000485595.1 Priapulus caudatus | reverse complement strand
CTAATAGAAACACTCTAAGATAATAGATAAACGATTATTTTGCCTAATCCAGACATTCTCATCATAATACGCCATGCCATCAGCAACATCTGACAAAGCCTGTTACCACTGCGGCCTACCCGTACCTAAGCAGCTCGATATCCGAGTCGAGATTGACGGCAAGCTGCGCGCCATGTGCTGTTATGGCTGTCAAGCGGTTGCCCAATCGATCATCGACAGTGGCATGTCCGACTTCTATCGATACCGAACCGACAAACCAGCAAAAGCGAAAGAGATCGTACCCGAGTTTCTCTCGCAGTTGCACGCGTACGACAACCCAAAAGTGCAAAAACAATTTATCTCAACTGAGGGCGACATTAGAGAAGTCTCGCTGATATTAGAAGGCATCGTTTGCGCCGCCTGCGTTTGGCTAAACGAAAAAACACTACAGGCACTCGAAGGCGTGATTGACGTCAATATCAACTATGCGACGCATCGCGCCCGCATCAAGTGGGACAACAAGCAGCTCGAACTAAGCGACATACTTGAGGC
>NW_014598208.1:0-531 GCF_000485595.1 Priapulus caudatus | reverse complement strand
TAATATGTCTTCGCGAGTTGTCTCAAAGGCTTCGATTTCGGGGGATTTTTTCATTTGTGCAGGAAGCTGCATATCGCGGATGACGTGTAATATCAGCAATTCGGCTTCGTGTGCTGCGGCTAGATAAGCAGCTTCGCTAACCGCCCTGTTGGATGCTGCGGATGCATCAGTTGCGACCAAAATCTTCTTTATCATCTAGTAATTTCACCAACCATAAAAGCAGGATGCTTATATGCTTATATGCCTGTATCTGGCGAGTTAGTCAAGGCCCAATCACTATGGCCAGACAAAGGTTGGCAAAAAGAAGGTGGCGCCAGTGACCCGGAGATATCAAATTCCTGCCAGTTTTGATGATCGATCATCTGGATTTGCGGGCCGGTATGTTTGACTATTTCGCGCCCTTCGAGGATGCGCACAGCCTGGTCAATCGAAATACGACCTTGCATCACCGGCGCATCGGTGGGCGCTGCTAAAATGCGCCCACGCCGAATGCCGCGATAAACAGCCGGCGTGAAATAGGTCGAGACCACC
>NW_014598207.1:0-531 GCF_000485595.1 Priapulus caudatus | reverse complement strand
CGCTTCACCTGCAGAGACCGCTTTATCCGCCGTCCCCGCAAGGTCTAACACAGAATACACATTGACTTACATTCGCACAGCGGCAGCTGTTGCAACGAACAAAATAACCCAACGTGCACCATAACAACAGCGCAACACCCCCCTCCCACCCACAAAAAAGGTCACCCCGTCGATGACGTCATAGGATCGGCGAGAAGGTCACCGCGTCACAAAGCCGCGGAAGTTGACGTGCGTTCGGCGGGTGGCGCATGCACAGACGCTCCCGCCCGATGTTGATGAAACGCAAACATCACGCGCCAAATATTTATCACCGCTGTCGTCGCTGTCTCCTCCTCCTCCGCCTCCGCTGCCGCTGCTGCCGCCGCTGCTGCCGCCGTCTCCGCCGCCGCCACAGCCGCCGCTGCCGCCGCCTCCGCCGCTGCTGCCGCCGCCTCCGCTACCGCTGATGACACCACAGTGATCTACTCGATGCTGCTTCACACGCGTTAAAACAAGAGCGTCCTAATATAGAGTAGAATCGCTCGAAACACA
>NW_014598206.1:0-531 GCF_000485595.1 Priapulus caudatus | reverse complement strand
GAATCAGACAAGCTCGTAGTACGCAAACGCGGCAGTCCCTAGCTGTGATTAGACTGTATCTTCGTGGACTGTTTGTAAATACTATTGGAATAAGCTGCTATTATTGCTGTTTCTGTCACCGTCGTGGTTGGTCATAACGGAACGTGTCTGGCAATCAAGGTATAAGACCCCCCGGGGTGTCACCCCTGTGGGATGATCATGGACTGATCAACCACCCACAAACATAATCCATTAACTAGTAGTAGTAGTACTGTTTAAGCTACTGCCTTTTATAGCCGTTAGCGTCAGCGCGACCTTACGTCATAGCGTTATTACAGACGCGCGCACACATGCACGCACATGTACGCACGCACGCACGTATACATGCACACTCACACACTCACGCACACACGCACGCAGGCACGCACGTGTACGTTCACACGCATGCACGTCTACATGCACATGCATGCACGGCTAGGCGATTTCACCGGCGATTTAATCGCCTTGTGTGTCCACTCGACCGTTCCGACCCTTAACAGTTAAAGGGACTAC
>NW_014598205.1:0-531 GCF_000485595.1 Priapulus caudatus | reverse complement strand
CTCTCTTTCTCCCTCTCTCCCTTTCTCTCTCTCCATCCCTCTCTCTCTCTTCTCCTCTCTCTTCCTGTCTCTCCCCCCTCTTTCCCCCTCTCTCTCCCTCTTTCCCCCTCCCCCTCCACACTCACCCACACACATGTATATATATCAAGAGTTCATAATAGAGAAAATTTCCTATTATGGACTCTATTTGATATATATATATATATATACACACGTGTGTGTATGTGACGCAGGCGGCATCTACGTGGCGGTGCCAGGCACCGTGAGTGGCATGTGGGAGGCGCACCGCCGACACGGCCGCCTAGCGTGGCGCGACCTGTTCACCGCCGCCAGCGACCTCTGCCGGTCAGGCTTCCCCGTCACGCCGCACTACGCGAGGAAGCTGCAAAGCAAGTACGTCACCGGTCGCTACAACGTCACCGACAACATGAGGTGAGTGCTGCTGCTGTTGCTGGGTGGGGGTGGTGGTGATGGTAGAGGCGGGAGGGAAAGGAGAGGGAGAGACAGAGGGAGAGAGAGAGAGCGAGAAAG
>NW_014598204.1:0-531 GCF_000485595.1 Priapulus caudatus | reverse complement strand
GCTAGCAAGCTTATAACCCATTAACAAGCCTACAGGCCTGCTAGCAAGCATATAACCAATTAACAAACCTTACAGGCCTGCTAGCAAGCTTACAAGCCCCTTAAAAAGCCTACAGGCCTGCTAGCAAGCTTATAACCCATCAACAATCTCATTAAGAAGCCTAGAGGCCTGCTAGCAAGCTTATAACCCATCAACAAGCCTAGAGTCCTGCTAGCAAGCTTATAACCAATTAACAAGCCTACAGGCCTGCTAGCAAGCTTATTACCCAGTAAGAAGCATACAGGCCTGCTAGCAAGCTAACAAGCCCCTTAAGAAGCCTACAGGCCTGCTAGCAAGCTTATAACCCATCAACAAGCCTACACAGTCCTGCTAACAAGCTTATAACCCATTAAGAAGCCTACAGGCCTGCTAGCAAGCCCAATTAACAAGCCTACAGGCCTGCTAGCAAGCTATTACCCAGTAAGAAGCATACAGGCCTGCTAGCAAGCTAACAAGCGTCTTAAGAAGCCTACAGGCCTGCTAGCAAGCTTA
>NW_014598202.1:0-531 GCF_000485595.1 Priapulus caudatus | reverse complement strand
CCAACCTTACACACTCATACACACCCTACTCCCACCCAACTTTACACACTATCACCCACCCTACTCCTACCCAACCTTACACACTCCCACCCACCCTACTCCCACCCAACCTTACATACTCCCACCCACCCTACTCCCACCCAACCTTACACACTCATATATGCCTGGCGATATGGAAACCTTATAGACGGGTCCAGAGACTATATCAGTTACACTGCTATCTCGCGTGGTGATCATAATCCCGAAACTAAATCCGATATATTTATTTTTAAAATATATATATGTGAAAAATCACACTAGTATTTATGCATTTATTATTAGAAAAATGCTACACATAAGTTAATGTCATAAGATTATTGATATACTCCAGTAATGCACGCACATGCAATCATGGTATTCATTTAAGCATCAACAAAATACTACAAATATCTAATATCATCTGTACATCATTTTATTGGAAAACCAAATATCCCAGCAGCTCTAACCTCAGTTTGAACCACGAGCGAGGCCGCAAGATGATAGAAACTAATT
>NW_014598201.1:0-532 GCF_000485595.1 Priapulus caudatus | reverse complement strand
TAATACGCTTTTGTTTATATCAGGGCACAGGCGTTTCAATAAAATATAATGCTAAATAAAATTAATACGAAATCTGTTTACTATACCAAAGTCTTAATGTTTATTAAGGAATTTACAGGCAATTGTGGTCGACATTAGGGCATTATTAACCCATATTTATATACTACTACTATATATAATAATATATATATATAATATATAGGAATGTGTTGATATGTACTACATATAATAAATTATGTATTGCAAGATTGCCGTTCGTCGGCGCTAGTGTCTTTTGATGAGCGGGTTGGGCGTTTTAGACTTGCCCCTACTTTGGGTAGCTAACTGCAGTTGTCTATAATGAAATACCCATATTACCCGTCTATATGGCTGTATAGTCGTTGAACTGCAAACATACGTTCTTCTTCACGTCTGTTCTTATCTTGTGTGCTGTTCTGTCCACTCATATTACATCCAAAAGTTGGTTTAGTAGAGATTTCCGCTGTTAAGCTTGCACGTTATATGTTAGCTTAAATTTCGGCGTGGAGCATCC
>NW_014598200.1:0-532 GCF_000485595.1 Priapulus caudatus | reverse complement strand
CTATATAACTATCTCGCGCGCTCTCTCTCTTTCCATGTGTATATATATACACACTGGAATATATCTATACATTTATACACGCGCTCGCACGCACGCGCTCGCACGCACGCACGCACGCACGCACGCACACACGTACTGGTACCCACCTCCGTATTCATCGCACGCCGTCACGTTAGGGGTGAGGGGGGTGCCGTCGCTGAAGGGAACGGCGGCGTACGCGAATAATGGAATTCTCCCGAGAAAAACGAAGTCGGACGCCGCATAACAATCGAGCCAATCAGCGGCCGTATCGTCGATGGCGTAATTCGATTTCTCTCGCGAAAATTACGGGCGAAAGATTCGGCCAATGAGGGTCTGATCGAATTTCGCACTGACTCACAGACGTGGCCGTGTGTGGAATTCCGATGCGCAAGAACTTTGTTTCCCCTCTACCCCCCCCCTCTCTCGCTCTCTCTTAATTGCTCGCCCCTCTCTCGCTCGCTCTCTTCCTTGCTCTCGCGCCCCCTTTACCCCATCTGCCTCTCTTTATATA
>NW_014598198.1:0-532 GCF_000485595.1 Priapulus caudatus | reverse complement strand
GGTAGCGAACACGGAACCATTTGTTTTTATCAATATGGCCGTTAAATAAGCGTTCAGTGGGGCGGTAGAATTGAGCAAAGTCGGCTAATTGTTGTTCCTCAAGTTGCTGCTGATTTCCGTCTTCGTCAACCCCGACATAAGTCAGCAAACCATCGCATTCATTAACCGACTCAACGGTTAATGTCCGGCCTTCATGATTGGTGGCCGTATCGCCAGCAGAGAAAATAACTCGCGTTAATGGTGCCGATTGCATTGCGTAGGTGCGTGTTTCACCAGCGGCCATAAAAGAAATACTGATGGTTCGGCCTTCTACTGATTGGATGGTGCCGATGCCTAATTGTAAATCAGCATCACATATCCAGCGCTGCCCCGGTTTAAACTCACTCATGCATTACACTCGTCTTTGATAAGGAGCGCTATAGTAGTTGAAACGAGTCGAAAAGTCAGGTCTAGATGAGGAAATTTACGGAAATTATACGAACAATGCTGACGTTATGTTCATCAGACTGAGAGAGGAGGTTGTAATGAGGAT
>NW_014598196.1:0-532 GCF_000485595.1 Priapulus caudatus | reverse complement strand
CATGAATTGTGTGAGGGAAGCGTACCTGAGTTAGCGTTGAGCATGAATTGTGTGAGGGAAGTGTACCTGAGTTAGCATTGATCATGAAGTGTGTAAGGGGAGCTAGCTTACCTGAGTTAGCATTGATCATGAAGTGTGTGAGGGAAGCATACCTGAGTTAGCATTGATCATGAATTGTGTGAGGGAAGCGTACCTGAGTTAGCGTTGATCATGAAGTGTGTTAGGGAAGCGTACCTGAGTTAGCGTTGATCATGAAGTGTGTGAGGGAAGTGTACCTGAGTTAGCGTTGATCATGAAGTGTGTGAGGGAAGCATACATGAGTTAGCGTTGATCATGAAGTGTGTGAGGGGAGCTTACCGTAGTTAGCGTTGATCATGAAGTGTGTTAGGGAAGCGTACCTGAGTTAGCATTGATCATGAAGTGTGTGAAGGAATCATACCTGAGTTAGCATTGATCATGAATTGTGTGAGGGAAGTGTACCTGAGTTAGCGTTGATCATGAATTGTGTGAGGGAAGTGTACCTGAGTTAGCA
>NW_014598195.1:0-532 GCF_000485595.1 Priapulus caudatus | reverse complement strand
ATAAATTATATACAAAAGATATCTGAAATTAATTGATTTTTTTGTACAGAATATCACTCATTTCCATACTTCTTTTTATCTTATCCTGTTAGCCTTATACAAAGGTTCTAATGACACTAATAATTATGAAACAGGCAAGTGCGCCATGTGGGTAACAATCAAGTTAGAATGCGTAAAAACGATAGCAGTATATCTGTTAGCCAAAACATGAAGCTGGGAATATATTGAAAGCGTTCACTTATAAAACGATAGCAGTATATCTGTTAGCCAAAACATGACGCACTTGTTTGCCCAAGCGACACTCTTCAGACATGTCATCTGATATTGTTTTTCTCATAGGAGAAATAAAAAAAAGTGATATGTATATATATATGTATATCATATGTATATGTGTGCGTGCGTGCGTGCGCGCGTGTGCGGGTATGTGTGTGTGTGTGTGTGTGCGTGCGTGCGCGCGCGTGTGTAAGTATGTGTGTATGTGGGTGTGTGTGTGTGTGTGTGTGTGTGTGTGTGTGTGTGTGTGTGTGTGTGT
>NW_014598194.1:0-532 GCF_000485595.1 Priapulus caudatus | reverse complement strand
GGGAATACATATGTTACACGTGGGAATACATATGTTACACGTGTGTATACATATGTTACACGTGGGAATACATATGTTACACGTGGGAATACATATGTTACACGTGTGTATACATATGTTAGACGTGGGAATACATATGTTACATATGTGTATACATATGTTACACGTGGGAATTCATATGTTACACGTGGGAATACATATTTACACGTGGGAATACATATGTTACATATTTGTATACATGTATATGTTACACGTGGGAATACATATGTTACATATGTGTATACATGTATATGGTACACGTGGGAATACATATGTTACACGACAATAATACACGTGGGAATACATATGTTACATATGCAATATACATGTATATGTTGCGCGTGGGAATACATATGTTACACGTGGGAATACATATGTTACATATGTGTATACATATGTTACACGTGGGAATACATATGTTACATATGTGTATACATATGTTACACGTGGGAATACATATGTTACACGTGTGTATACATATGTTACACGAAGG
>NW_014598193.1:0-532 GCF_000485595.1 Priapulus caudatus | reverse complement strand
GGTGGTGAAATTAGGCCAACCGTCGCCGACACCAAGCGGTGCGGACCATAAAGTCATTTCTAAAGGAAAGGATATCATTACCACGATGTAACCGACCATGGCAGGGTTAAACGGGTTAAACCTAACCACCGTAAAGATGTTTTGCTACGGCTATTGCAGAGATGGATGCGATAACAGTTATCCACCAAGGCGCGAGTGACGGTAATGCTAAAGCTAATAAACAAGCGGTTATTAATGCGCTGCCATCAAACAGGGTAGGCACAATTTCGCGTTGCCGGAGTTTTAGTATGCTTGCTTCAGTTAACAGGCAAACACTAGTCGCAATTAAAAGATTAAAGAAGACGCCCCAGCCAAAAAAGTAGATGGATGCTAACGTGCCTGGTACTAATGCATATAATACGTTGAGCATCATGCTCTGAACGCTGATGTTAGCTTTTATATGCGGCGATGGTGTGCGTTTAAATAGCATAATTTGTAGGCGCTAATTTATTTATCGGCTTCTTTAGTAGTATCGCTTGCATCATTTGCTAAG
>NW_014598192.1:0-532 GCF_000485595.1 Priapulus caudatus | reverse complement strand
TTATCGGCGCGATTGTCGTTGGCGTTGGCATGCCACAGGCAAATACCGAGCAAAAATTAATTCAAGAGGATTTCGAAAATACCGGTTTGAATGGATTCGACTTCGCTTACCAGTTCCCCGGCCTGACCCGGGTTCAACAAAGCGCCGGACGCGTCATTCGTAGCGAAATCGATAAAGGTGTTGTCATACTACTCGACAGGCGTTTTGCGCACTCAGCTTATCGAGCTCACTACCCGAACCACTGGCAACCTCAAATTTGCCACTCTATCGATTCATGCGAAGAGTCGTTGAAGCAATTCTGGGCAGCGCAAAATAATTAAGTTGATTGTTTAGTTTCAAGCAAACCAGCACTGCGTTCAAACTTCTTCACCAGAATACCTTCATCGCCACAGCAACTTGCTGCACATTTCTTCACTTCATCTAAGGCTTCGGGATCGAGATTTAGCCAGTCGGAAACCGGCGCGTTTTCTGTCGCGCAATCGCAACTAATGTCGGTATGTCCATAGACATGCTTGAGGCCAATCGCACGCGC
>NW_014598191.1:0-532 GCF_000485595.1 Priapulus caudatus | reverse complement strand
GCCAAGCTGCGCCGTCTGCCCGTCTTCAACTTTTATAAACTTCTCTATCCTTACCATTTCTCAACACCCTTCATATCGCGCTCAGATTCCATTGCCTGATTAACACAGCCGAATATATGCTCACGCTTGCTATATAAAAATAATCGGCCAGGTGGTGGCGAGCCTCCAGAAATCTCCCATCCACACTCGCGCAAAAACATATGTTTAAAATTTAGTATTTCTGCGCTCTTCTGTAACGCCTCAACTTCCATAACCTCAATAGATTCTAATAGCCTATTCATTGCTTACTCCTAAAAGCTGGTCACTAGCAATCGGAACTTGGCTAATAATCTGCCTTGATAAGATAGCCCGGTTTCGTTCTTATCTGGCGGAATAGAGAAGTGTTCAAACATCATCCTATTCTGGTCGAAGGCTCCTGGGCCCATGTGCAATACTTTAACGTAAGCATCATAGATACTTCTGTTCTCTAAAATGCGCGTTGTGACGCCTGTCCATCTGCTAGCGGACTGATTGAGATGAACCGTACACAAAC
>NW_014598190.1:0-532 GCF_000485595.1 Priapulus caudatus | reverse complement strand
GAGAGAATCATATCGCCACTAAAGGTTCCGGCGGGTTGTATCTTGTTTTTAATCATCGGGCTGGAATATTGGTACGCTGAATCGCTTTGATAAAAACCGATTCTGCGATTTCCTGCTCCCGGTGGATCATGCTGTACATGCCCTGTAATTTGCGATTAAGCGTAGAGATTCGTTGCATAACATGAATTTTAAATTCCAACATATTTTTGTTGAAAGGTTTGACTAAAAAATCATTGCTTCCCGCATCAATACAGCGCTTAAAGGATTCTTCACTACTATCCGGTATCAGAAAGATAATCGGCACAAAGCGATTGCCAGCCCATGTTTGTATCTCATTAGTTATTTCACTGTTGTCTGCCTCACTTAGCAAATCGGCATCAAAGAAAATAGCATTAGGCCTTTCATGCCTAATCAGGCCGATAGCGTCAGCGAGCAAGCCGACATCCATCACTTTGTACCCTTGCTCTTCTAGAAGGGGCTTGAATTCAAGAATGGTGGAAGTATCGTTGCTGACGATTAAAGATATGCCAAG
>NW_014598189.1:0-532 GCF_000485595.1 Priapulus caudatus | reverse complement strand
TATTACCCTGATGATCTGATCGCGATGAGGAACGCTGGTGCTAAACTTATCGAGATCGACAATATCAATGATGATTGCCTGCCGCAAATCGATGGTTTATTCATCGGTGGTGGTTTTCCAGAGACTCACATGGAAGACTTGGAATCCAATGTCACATTACGTGCCGAGATTCTCAAAGCGATCAACCACGGATTACCCGTCTATGCCGAGTGCGGCGGCCTGATGTATCTGGCTCGTTCGATAAGCTGGGCTGGAGAAAACACGAGATGGTCGGTGCTATTGAAGCCGATATCAATATGGAAGAAAAACCTCAGGGACGTGGATATGTGCAATTGAAAGAGACAGACCAGAGTCTCTGGCCCTCACCTTCTGAAGAAATATTACCGGCACATGAATTTCACTATTCGAGATTTATAAATCTCGATAAAGATGCTAGATTTGCTTATCAAGTTTTGCGTGGCACAGGCATAACTGGGAAAGCCGATGGTTACATCCGAAATAACATGATGGCGTGTTATAGCCATCAGCGAAG
>NW_014598188.1:0-532 GCF_000485595.1 Priapulus caudatus | reverse complement strand
AAAATTATTCCCTACATTCTTATCATCGGCGCTTTTACTTTCATTTATTCGATCATCCCGAATACAAACGTTAAATTTAAATCAGCACTAACTGGCGCAATCATATCGGGATTACTGTGGGAGACGACCGGCTGGTTATTCACATCTTTTGTCGCCAACTCTGCAAATTACACGGCTGTCTATTCCAGCTTTGCCGTGTTGATGATCTTCATGATCTGGCTTTACCTTAGCTGGCTAATTCTGTTGATCGGATCGAGTATCGCCTATTACCACCAACACCCTGAACGCATCTCAAACAGACATCAGGTGTTACACCTCAGTTGTCGCTTGCGCGAGAAAGTCGCCATGCTTGTCATGTTCAAAATCGCCGATCATTTCCATTTTAATAAAGCAACGTTTTGGACTCAGGTCACTCTCGCAAAATCTTTTGATATATCCAACGATGCAATCGAGCTAGTCGTCAAATCGCTAGAAGATAAAAAACTTATCATGCGATGCGGTGAAAACAACAATTGCTTCACACCCGCACGAT
>NW_014598187.1:0-532 GCF_000485595.1 Priapulus caudatus | reverse complement strand
GAAATTGATAAAAGCGTTGTAGGCGGTTGGGGTTATCCCCGTAACGTCCATCCGTCGGACGACGCGAGGGCTGCACATAGGCAGCATTCCAAGGCTCAGGACCAATCGCACGTAAAAAAGTAGCAGGATGATCCGTTCCCGCCCCCATCGGCATATCGTAGGGTTGTAAAATCGCACAGCCTTGCTTTGCCCAGTAATCTTGTAGAGCGAAAATAAGACCTTGAAAAGTTGAAACATTATATTCCGACATACTAAACGCTTTTTTATAGGTTCAAAAATTAGCTCTCAACAGACACTGTCTTCACAATTACAATACCTTACACTCCCCGTCATTTTGAGACGTCAAGAGCAGAGGAGATATTCGTAATATTTATTATAATAAATAGGTTATTCAGCAATCGACGCACATCAAACTGTGAGCTTTTGTCGCTGCATTATCATCTATTGAAGCTAAGAAAGCCGCGATTATACGATATTTTTCAAAACAGACAGTAATTAATGCATAAAAGGCATTATGGGGACTACAAATCCA
>NW_014598186.1:0-532 GCF_000485595.1 Priapulus caudatus | reverse complement strand
CGCTCTCTCTGTCCCTCTCTTTCTGTGTATGTCTCTCTCTTGCCCCCCATTCTCTCTCTCCCTCTCCCTCCTCTCTCTCTCTCTGCCCTGCGAAAAAAATCAAGCCGCGAGCGATTTTTGTAACATGATATTGCGTATACGTCATCATCACGTCATCAATGCGCGCAACGTCATCCTATGACGTTTGTGTTTGCAGCGCGCCCTCGCGGCAGAGGTCCGAACCGCACCGTCGTCGAAGTCATCCCGCCAATGAACGTGAGAGAACCGGTGGCCGGTCACGTGACCGTGGTTGCGACTACGCCCACTGACGGCCGGGGTGGGGCAGCGACCACGCCCAGGACTCCCACAGGAGACGGCCAATCAACGCGTACCCCAGGTGGAACAGGCGGACGGACCACCCCCTTCCCTGGTGGTAGACCATCCACTCGCTTCCCTGGTGATATTAGAGGACGGACCACTCGTTTCCAAGGTGACACAGGAAGAGAGACCACTCGTTTCCCTGGTGATACAGGCGGACGGACCACTCGTTTCC
>NW_014598185.1:0-532 GCF_000485595.1 Priapulus caudatus | reverse complement strand
CGAATCAAGCCGCTTACAGAGACTCCGTGCTGGTCGGCGCCATGACACCGACCATAATCTGTCACCTATACTCACCACAACCACCGAGTCCTACTTCACGTAACCTGGCGCTCTTCTTCCTTATTCCCCCCTGCACAGATACAAGCAGAATAATGATGTTAGAACAATAGGGCACGACGGTGGTGACGCTGACGGAGAAGAAAAAGGAGCAGTGTGTCAGTGTCCGTGACGTATCGGTGACGAGCGAAGTTCATAATGTCACGTAATTGTGTCATTGTCAGTAATTTTATTAGCGGTGGATCGCAGGGTGCGCGTGATCTATAGAGTTGACAGGGTTGACAGCATGTGTCTTCGGGCGGCAGCTGATGGTTGTATCGTAGCGTGTAACCTGCTAGTTCCTTACCTTTGTCTCTGATCGCGTTACTTTGCGACGCATAAACGGTTGCGTCGTCTCGTGCGCGTATTGTGCACGACGGCGGTGCTACCTGGAAAAGCAGCGCGACGGGTTGTATGCACGCTTACACGCACTCAC
>NW_014598184.1:0-532 GCF_000485595.1 Priapulus caudatus | reverse complement strand
GCTGATGAATATCTAGAATACCCTCTGTAGAGGTCGCTTTGCCCTGCAACCCATCTTCATCTATCCATTTTTGTACACAGATATGGGCGCGGGCTTCTAGCTGTAGACGCGCTTTTTGGGGTCTTGGCTGTAATCGTCATTAAGCGCCCGTTCGATATCGACAGGGTGTGTATCATGACCTTCAATGAGATTGCTGTAATAACAGTTCATTGAGCGCACCAGATCGGACAATGCGCGGACGATGCCTTCTGGCAAGCTCCGGCGCAGACCAGTTGAGCGTGCGGTTAGCTCTAAAGCCAAATCGGCTAGATCCTCACGATAGCGCGCCTTTTGCTGTACTAGCATTGGCTCCATCATACTGATCGCTTCCTGGCGATCTATTGCCGGTGTTTTGGCCGCATCTATGTCCTGTTTCTCTTTGTACATAATATTCACAATATCATGAAGTTATGAATTTATCGAAGGTTTTTTAATTCTATATTTGGCCGCTTTACTGACCGGTTCTTATAAATGCGATCATGGTGTTGGACTC
>NW_014598183.1:0-532 GCF_000485595.1 Priapulus caudatus | reverse complement strand
CCATACTTGACTGGTGGCAGCATCAATCCACTCCTTTTCATCATTTTCTGGATCAGATATTTCCATGCCTTTTTCGATGAGATCTTTCTTGATTTTTCCTTCGGTGTCTTTAATGTACTGTTCACTAAAGGCTGTTGCTGCCGCACCCGCATCAAGAATCGCTTGTTGCACGTCGGGCTTTTGGTCTTGAAAAACCGCCTCACTCACTACCAAAGGTTCCAGAGAGAATAAATAACGTATATTAGTTACATATTTCTGTACTTCATTGAATTTCATTGCACTGACAGTGATATAAGGATTATCCTGACCATCAACTACACCTTGCTGTAAAGCAGTAAAGGTTTCAGACCACGCCATTGGAATTGCATTAATGCCCCATGCTTTATAGGTATCAATCATAATTTCGTTTTTGGGAACTCTAATCTTCAGTTCTTTAAGATCTGCTAACGTCTTAACTGGCTTCTTAGAGTTGGTGAGAACACGGAAGCCGGAATAGGCCCAACCGATAATTCGCACTTTGGCATCCCGCAAG
>NW_014598182.1:0-532 GCF_000485595.1 Priapulus caudatus | reverse complement strand
CATTATTATTATCGATTAACGTATCCATTCAAACAAGCGCCAAGAATATATGCTGGCTCTATCAGAACAGCGGTTGTGTACAACTTTAGGCTTCGTTATAGTAAGCCCTTTAATCCTATCGCCTGCTGATTTATGTACAACGAGTACTTTGGTTTCAAAGAATCGCCATTCTCTATAGCGCCCGACCCGCGCTATTTATATATGACGGACCAACATCGTGACGCACTAGCTCATCTTGTCTATGGATTAAACAGCGAAGGCGGATGCATCCTCTTAACTGGAGAAGTTGGTACGGGCAAAACAACCATCTGTCGTTGTCTATTAGAACAGATACCTAAACAAGCAAAAGTAGCACTGCTTCTCAATCCTAAAGTAAGCGAGATTGAACTGCTTGAAACAATTTGTGACGAGTTAAAAATTGACTACCCTGACTCCGATAACAGCGCCAAAACATACACCGATAGAATCTACAAGTTCTTAATCGAAAGTAATCGAAAGAATGAAAAAATCGTTTTAATTATTGATGAGGCGC
>NW_014598180.1:0-532 GCF_000485595.1 Priapulus caudatus | reverse complement strand
GCCTGTCTCTGCAAAAGCAATAGCATGTTCCATGGTTTCACGATCACGAACCTCACCGATTAAGATTACATCGGGCGCTTGGCGCAATGTGTTTTTTAACGCAATTTCAAAGCTATCTGTATCGACACCAACCTCACGCTGAGTAACAATACAATTACCATGATTATGAATAAATTCAATAGGATCTTCGATGGTAATAATATGACCATGGCTATTATGATTTCGATGACCTACCATCGCCGCTAGCGATGTTGATTTACCAGAACCTGTAGCACCCACAAAAATAACTAAACCACGTTTGGTCATTGCTATATCTTGCAAAATAGGAGGTAAGTTTAAGTCTTTAAATTTTGGAATTTCTGAACGAATAACACGAAGTACAATACCAACCGAGCCACGCTGTGTAAAAGCATTAACACGAAAACGAGAAACACCTGGCAAACTAATCGCAAAGTTACATTCCTGCGTTCCTTCAAACTCTGCACGTTGCTTGTCGTTCATAATAGAACTAACAAGCACTTGAGTATGCTGC
>NW_014598179.1:0-532 GCF_000485595.1 Priapulus caudatus | reverse complement strand
CGCGCTATCTCTCTCTGTCTTTCTTTGTCCTATTAGTTTATTCAGCGCCAATATACGAGTAGGAATTACGTGCAGGAATAGCCGCAGAGAAATACGCAGAGAATATGATTATATTATATATATATATATGTATATATATATATATATTTATATATATAAACTCATGTGTTTGTACGGTGGTAGCTGGCCGCGTATCGGGTTTTGCCGGGTTAAACATGCATAATCGGACGGACACTCCGCAAGGCAATTAACTAAAGCCTCCCGTACATGCGCCCATATTTATTCATCTTGGCCCTGGTAATAAAAACAAGTGAAATGCATTCGCTTAAGTCATGAGATGTATACGGAAATGAGATACCCTGTTTTCGTACGCCGATGAGGATGTGTATTGAGTTAAGAATGCGGGGTATGTATATATATAAAATAGACCACGATGATTGCAACGCTTCCAATCACAATCTTATCGAAATTCTTTTGCACAAGAGATCTATACTCTAAGCGCATGGCAATTTAAAACTACCGTATAATTACA
>NW_014598178.1:0-532 GCF_000485595.1 Priapulus caudatus | reverse complement strand
CGATCCACTATGCACTATGCACTATGCACTATGCTCTATGCACTATGCACTATGCACCATGCACCATGCACTATGCACTATGCACTATGCACCATGCACTATGCAGTATGCAGTATGGCATGGTGCATGGTGCATGGTGCATGGTGCATGGTGCATAATGCATAATGCATAGTGCATCGTGCATCGTGGCACCATGCACTATGCACTATGCACTATGCACTAGGCGCTATGCGCTATGCACTATGCACCATGCACCATGCACCATGCACTATGCACTATGCACTATGCGCTATGCAAGTGCATACAATGTAGTGCATAGTGAAGAGTGCATAGTGCATAGTGCATAGCATGGTGCATGGTGCATGGTGTATGGTGCATCACTATGCACCATGCACAATGCACCATACACCTTGCACCATGCACCATGCACCATGCACTATGCACTATGCACTATGCACTATGCATTACAGTGTATGCACTATGCACTATGCATTATGCACTATGCACTATGCACTATGCACTCTGCACTCTG
>NW_014598176.1:0-532 GCF_000485595.1 Priapulus caudatus | reverse complement strand
GATATATACAGACAGACAGACAGATAGATAGATAGATAAAGAAAGAACGTGCGCTATGGTAATGGGTAGAATGACAGCGAGCAAGCTTGAAGGGAAGGTGGGGTGGGGGTGGGTAGTCTATCTGCTGCTGTTTAACAGTAAACAGGATTATAGTCTACGGGACAACGCACAGCGGATCTAGACTAAACTCTGTGTGCCGAGATTCGCTTTGCGGTCTGTTTGGACTACTCCTCTACAAAGCACACTGCGGCTTAAGCGTCATGTAATAGAGCGCTCGTCTGAGGTCGCAGCGGGCGCACTCTCCACTGTGCTTGCCAGGTAGCCGCCGCTCGCACCTGCGGGCTAGTGATTACAGGTAGTACAGGTGAGTGAGATGGGGGGCGGCACGACCTGTGAAGACGGCAGTGCGCTACTGCATGTTGTAACCACTAGGTATGAGACGTTATGTTCGAAGACAGCCAACGAGCTAGAATCCAGTTCTAGAACATCCCAACTTCCCCGTACCCTCTTCCTCTTCCTCCTCCTCCTCCTC
>NW_014598175.1:0-532 GCF_000485595.1 Priapulus caudatus | reverse complement strand
TCTCTCTCTCTCTCTCTCTCTCTCTCTCTCTCTCTCTCTCTCTCTCTCTCTCTCTCTCTCTCTCTCTCTCTCTCTCTCTCTCTCTCTCTCTCTCTCTCTCTCTCTCTCTCTCTCTCTCTCTCTCTTTCTCCCTCTCCAAGCGAGGGTGCCACACTCACCTTCCGGCGCGCGCTCTCCGCTCTGCTTCCGATTGGTCGCGTCGCCGACGGCACCGCCCTCCGGTGGCGGGTTGCGGCGCTTCTTGTCGAAGAGCGAGAGGCGGGCGCGTTTTGGTTTCGACTTTGGAGGCGTGAGCTCGAGAGAGGAGCGTCTCTTCTCCGGAGCTTCCTTCCTTGTTGGTTGCTGCTGCTGCTCCTGTAACGACGGAGGAGGAGGTGGTGGTGTGTAGAGGAAATGGAGAGATAGAGGAAGAGGAGGAAGAGGAGGCGGAGGCGGAGGAGGAGGTGGTGTGTAGAACATAGAAAGACAGGAGGAAGAGGTAATAGAGAGACAGAGGAGGAGGAGGTGGCGGTGTGTAGGAAATAGAGAGAAA
>NW_014598174.1:0-532 GCF_000485595.1 Priapulus caudatus | reverse complement strand
CACACATCGTATGATTATTCGAAAACGCAATTGATAAGAAGAAAGAAAGGTAATTGTCTTTTCACTGGTATGAATGCGTGTAAATTACGTGACAAATTCCGTAATTGCTAGGTGGTACCCCATTTTTGTTAAATTCGGGAGTGAGTCAGTAATGGCAAATTCAGAAGTAAATAAGGGCCGCAGGCGCTTTCTTGTTGCTGCAACATCAGTTGTTGGTGCCGCAGGAACAGTTGCTATAGCGGCTCCGTTCATCATGTCGTTGACGCCAAGTGCAAGAGCTTTGGCTGCGGGTGCGCCTGTAGAAATCAATGTTTCAAAAGTTGAAGAGGGACAGCTAATACGAGTAATCTGGCAGGGAAAGCCTGTTTGGATAGTTAATCGTTCAGCAGATATGATTGCATTACTACCCAGTATAGATGCAAAGTTGAAAGATCCTGATTCTGAAGTTGAATCACAGCAGCCTGTCGATGCACAAAATACATATCGCTCAATCAAAGAGCAATATTTAGTTCTTGTTGGTATTTGTACTCAC
>NW_014598173.1:0-532 GCF_000485595.1 Priapulus caudatus | reverse complement strand
TATACCTATGTGTGTATATCTCCATCTGTATGTGCATCTATCTGTATCTGTATCTGCATCTCTCTCTCTCTCTCTTTATCTATATATATATATATATATACATCTGTATCTCTCTCAATGTGTGCGTATCTTCTACTTAATAATGTGTGTATATTTACACCTCTATGTCTATATATATCTCTCATGTATATGTCATATGTGCGTTTCATCAGACTCGACGCACACAGTGTCGCAGCGTCGCACATCGCGCTCACATATCGCCGATGTAGAGTTGATGAGTCAACACACACATCTACAGATTATTCTCTACATGTAGCTGTTACGGACGCGTACGAACATTACGCTTTGTCTCGTAATCAAGGTAAACATATAACGTGCGATAACATACTGACATGACAACTGCTGTCACGCGAATAAGAGAGAGAGAGAGAGAGAGAGAGAGAGAGAGAGAGAGAGAGAGAGAGAGAGAGAGAGAGAGAGAGAGAGAGAGAGAGAGAGAGAGAGAGAGAGAGAGAGAGAGAGAGAGAGAGAG
>NW_014598172.1:0-532 GCF_000485595.1 Priapulus caudatus | reverse complement strand
CATACATACATACATACATACATACGAACTCAAATATATATTAGATTAGAGAGGTTAGATGTTATATGCACAGATATATATGTATGATAGAGAGGTCTGTGGTATTGGCACAGATATATGTATGATAGCGAGGTTAGATGTTATATGCACAGATATATAGGTATGATAGCGAGGTCTGTGATATAGACACAGATATATGTATGATAGAGAGGTATGTGATATAGGCACAGATATGGATATGCTAGAGAGGTCTGTGATATAGGCACAGATATATGTATGATAGAGAGGTCTGTGATATAGGCACAGATATGGATATGCTAGAGAGGTCTGTGATATAGGCACAGATATATGTATGATAGAGAGGTCTGTGATATAGACACAGATATATATACGATAGAGAGGTCTGTTGTATAGGGACAGATATATGTATGATAGAGAGGTCTGGTATAGGGACAGATATATGTATGATAGAGAGGTCTGTGATATAGGCACATATATGGATATGATAGAGAGGTCTGTGATATAGGCATAC
>NW_014598171.1:0-532 GCF_000485595.1 Priapulus caudatus | reverse complement strand
ATCTAACGTACGTATACATAGATATAACAAACCTACTACCTCTATATTAATGAATACGTGTATATGACGTTGCGTTAGTCCTACGCGCGACAACGCGCCCGGCATTTATCATATATCTCCTAAGATATCACGTTAACTATTTTCATTTCATAACAGACAGTTACTATTGCATGCCTTATATGCGCGGATCCATCATTCAAACCGTACTAGACTGTTACGGTTATGATTTAATCATTTGGATCCGCTCACGAACACGCTAACGCGCGCACACACAAACATCAACCGATATTGATAGACTCCTGATATATATATTAAATAACTACAATTATAGCACCTCAACGTGTATCCAAGTAGATAGTCTTAACCTATATTATTTTAATAGTTATATTATTATTATTTTCATAGTTAGAGGGTTAGAGTTAGAGGGAGAGAGTTAGAGGGTTAGAGTTAGAGGGGTAAAGTTAGAGTTAGAGTTACCGTTGCCGTTGCCGTTGCCGTTGCCGTTGCCGTTGCCGTTGCCGTTGCCGTTGCC
>NW_014598170.1:0-532 GCF_000485595.1 Priapulus caudatus | reverse complement strand
GTAGTAACCGATCCCAGGTTGATACAAGGCTATTTCCATATATTTCGAAAACGGAATCCAACCACCAGCAACAACACAAGCGTCTCGCACACATTGCATCACTTGATGACTACGATTTTTGCTTCTTCACTAGGTTCTGGAAGGTTTTCTGGACTGCTGCTTAACAAAGGTTCAACCGTATCGTTATATATGAGAATATAGACCATCACACAATGACTAGATATTATGTATGACTAACGACAATTCTAACGCAAATAGCGAGCCAGTAAAAACCATTGATGTTAAATGCGCCCTTATCACTGGTGCATCTAAAAGAATCGGTGCGATGACATCACGCTTATTACACAAAGCTGGCTATAACATCATCATACACTGTCGCTTATCTCACCAATCTGCAAATGATTTAGCTGATGAATTTAATCAGATAAGAAATAATTCTGCCAAAGTCATCCAAGGCGACCTTAATGACGAGAACATTTACAACCATCTCATCGAACAAGCCTATCAGTGCTGGGGGCGACTTGATGTATTA
>NW_014598169.1:0-532 GCF_000485595.1 Priapulus caudatus | reverse complement strand
ATAAAGTTATAAACTTCTTCATTCAAAACTTCACTTTCATACTTTCATTCAAAATATATCGCAACCGATCGCTGACTATTTCAGACCTCTGCTATCTATCTATTGATTCTATTCCCTACAACCGCCCTCAGCTATAACACTATAACTATGTCATCGGTGTCATCAAGGGCGGTAGCAGCAGCAGCATCTAAGCGCGCCACTCGCTGCTTCCCGCTGCCTGTCCGCACAGCAGGTGGATTAGGAGGGCAGCCGGGGGAGGGGGAGGGGAGGGGAGGCCCGCCCGCCACATGCAGGATGCGTCCGCTATACGGCAGAACAGCCGGGCATCTGCTGCTGCGTCGGCGACGACGTCTTAGCGAGTTTACAATTCGTAAACAACTCCTATGCTAAACGGACGGTTAGCTTTCACCAGATTCCGCCCACCCCCACTTAATCGGCCAGACGACTTGGCATATATATATATATATATATATATATACGTATATATATGTGTTGTGTATATATATATATATGTATATATATATATATATAT
>NW_014598168.1:0-532 GCF_000485595.1 Priapulus caudatus | reverse complement strand
CATAGAGAGAGACAAGAGGAGCAGAGATATATATAAGAGGAGCAGAGAGAGATATATTAGAGGAGCAGAGAGATATATAAGAGGAGCAGAGAGAGATATATAAGAGGAGCATAGAGAGAGATATATAAAAGGAGCAGAGAGAGATATATAAGAGGAGCAGAGAGATATATAAGAGGAGCAGAGAGAGATATATTAGAGGAGCATAGAGAGATATATAAGAGGAGCAGAGAGAGATATATAAGAGGAGCATAGAGATATATATAAGAGGAACAGAGAGAGAGATATTAGAGGAGCAGAGAGAGATATATAAGAGGAGCAGAGAGATATATATAAGAGGAGCATAGAGATATATATATAAGAGGAACAGAGAGATAAATATAAGAGAAGCAGAGAGATATATATAAGAAGAGCAGAGAGAGATATATAAGAGGAGTATAGATATATATATATAAGAGGAACAGAGAGAGATATTAGAGGAGCAGAGAGATATATATAAGAGAAGCAGAGAGAGACGTAAGAGGAGCAGAGATAT
>NW_014598167.1:0-533 GCF_000485595.1 Priapulus caudatus | reverse complement strand
CCGATTGCAGCACGTAACCGATATGTTGCTTACGGATTTGCGAGAGACGGCTTTGCCGACGGCGATGCCAGAGTTTGTCGATATCGTAGTTTTTTCCATCGACAGGGTCGAGTTTGAAATCATCCGACTTATCGGGGTGTAGAATTAACGCCAGCATATCGAGCAGCGTACTCTTGCCGCAACCACTATGCCCGACCAGGGCGACGTGCTCCTGCGCCTTTATCTGGATATTGGACACCAGCAATCGATAACCAATACCATCGGTAATTCGTTCCTTAACGATATTTTTTAGTGAGTAAACTGTCGGCATTAGATTTTAGGGCAGTAAATCCAGCGCAACGGGAAAGACCGAATTACCATTCACCGGTCCGCCACCGGGCGTCACCCAAAGATCGGTATGGTCGTGCAATGCCTGGTAATAACTGATCTTACTACCGAGCCGCTGCATGAAGTCGATTTGTGTCTTTGCCGACCACTCCTCCCAGGTCTCGAGCGACAGATTCATGACCTCACCGGTATAAGGCAAATCTTCG
>NW_014598166.1:0-533 GCF_000485595.1 Priapulus caudatus | reverse complement strand
TGTTCGGGGGTAAATGTCCGGGGGTAAATGTCCGGGGGTAATTGTCCGGGGGTAATTGTCCGGGGGGTAATTGTCCAGGGGTAATTGTCCGAGGGGTAATTGTCCGGGGGTAATTGTCCGAGGGGTGATTGTCCGGGGGGTATTTGTCCTAGAACCGTTTTTCCGTTACTTCTGTCCGTGTTACCGTCACCGTCACAGCCACATCAGTCAGGCAACAGTATGAATGCTGGAATCACTGATGAACCGAGAGGCAACCAGGCGTGATGTTGCACACGTACAGAGGAACATGGGAACCGGGGTAAAAATAAAGTATGAAACAAACAAAAAATTGAATGAAAAAAAGAAAGAACACAAAGAGAGAGAAAGTAAACCGAGAGAGCGGGAAAGAGAGCGCGCGTGAGAGAGAAAGAAAGAAAGAGAGAGAGAGAGAGAGAGAGCGAGAGAGAGAGATGGAGAGAGAGCGCGCGTGAGAGAGAGAAAGAGATAGAGAGCGCGCGCGTGAGAGAGAGAGAGAGAGAAAAAGAGAGAAAGAG
>NW_014598165.1:0-533 GCF_000485595.1 Priapulus caudatus | reverse complement strand
GAGGAGGGTATGGTTAGTTTACCCCCCTCATGATAGAATTTCTGATGGAATAGGGGGTTTTTCCTCAGTAATATGGTGTAGGTATGGTTAAGGGGAGCCCTTCTCGGGTAAGGTTGTTACTCGATTTGGAGGCTTCTACAGCGGTTCATTGAGCTAGGTCTCTTTGCTGGGGCGAGGTTGAGAATGAGCGACGAGATAACGGTCGGTGGGTTTAAGCTTCCCCAGATGGTGTAGTGAGGGTTGTGACCGTAGATAACCTGAATGTCTACGAAGGTGTGAGTGATGGTGTAGACGCAGAGGTGGTTGGTGGATCTGGTGGTCCGGGGAACGTGGCAGGTCACCTCATGAGTGATTCGCGCGGCGCGGATTCCCAGGCGAAGGATGACACAGGGTCGGACGGGGTTGATGGCTCAGGATTTTTTTGTTCTAGCCTCAAGACACAAGCGGTGAAGGTTGGGCAGGTGGTTGGCCCTCAGATTGGTTCTGGGGATGTTCCCGTTAACACGTTCAACCCTGCCTGGGTTAACAATGCA
>NW_014598164.1:0-533 GCF_000485595.1 Priapulus caudatus | reverse complement strand
GGTCGATACTCTCAACTTCGCCGACCTGCCCCAGATCCTGATTCTCCAGCTCAGCTTTGCCTAGTTTCATTTTGCGCGCAGTAATCATACCGCCATCCTTGCCGGTGAGGCCAACCGCCCGACCACCATGGCTGTTAATCAGTGATACAATTTGCTTATTAACCAAGCCACCGAGCACCATTTCGACCACATCCATGGTTTCATGATCGGTCACGCGCATGCCTTCGATAAACCGACTTTCCTTGCCTATTTGCTCAAGCAGTTTGCCAATTTGCGGGCCACCACCATGAACGATAACCGGGTTTACACCAACCTGTTTTAACAACACGATATCCTGCGCAAAGCTACTTTTTAAAGCCTCATCAACCATCGCGTTACCACCGAATTTAATCACCACGGTTTTACGATCAAGTGCCTGGATATACGGCAGCGCTTCTATCAGGATTTCGGCAACACTACTTTTTTTAACGGTCATAATATTTCAAATAGAAATGAGGGATTAATTATTTTTTATCAGATAATGATCTGCAAGC
>NW_014598163.1:0-533 GCF_000485595.1 Priapulus caudatus | reverse complement strand
GCAAGTGCGAATGTTTCTTTACATTCGCAAATACATTCCATGAAATGATTTTCAGGAATGGGCTAAAGGTAATGAAGGATTACAATGCCTAAATTGGAAGCAACACAAGCGAACCGATCGATTGTCGTGACATCCCCACTGGGTGAGGATGTATTGCTGTTCCACAGCATGAACGTGAGTGAGCAGTTAGGGCGTCTGTTTCAGTTTGACCTGGACCTGCTCAGCGAAGATCCCGAGATCAAGCTGCAAGATATTCTTGCACAAAACGTGACCATCCGTTATTTACGTCCCGATGGCGAATACCGCTATTTCAATGGTTTTGTAAACCAGTTCAGTCAGGCTGGCTCACACGGTAATTTATTTGTCTATCGGGCCACACTACGGCCATGGTTCTGGTTTCTCACGCGCACTGCAGACTGTCGCATCTTTCAGAATAAAACCGTTCCTGACATCATCAAAGAGGTGTTTCGCGATAGAGGCTTTAGCGATTTCGAAGATACCTTAAGCGGCAGCTACAGGGAGTGGGAAAATTG
>NW_014598162.1:0-533 GCF_000485595.1 Priapulus caudatus | reverse complement strand
ACGCACACACACACACACACGCACACACATACACACACGCACGCACGCACACACACGCACACACACACGCACACACGCACACACGCGCGCACACGCACACGCACGCACACACACACGCACGCACGCACGCACGCACACACCATCACAGACATCGCCCTTACAATCTCCGGCGGTGCGCTCTCGCTCGCGCACGGAATCCTGGGATCTCCTCGCAGACGTACCGCTATATCCACAAGCCGCGATAGAGAAGTCAGTTACACCGAGTTATCGTGCAGGACGCATAGCTAGAGCCGGAGGGAAAGATAGGTGCTGCCGATGCTGTGTGTAGAGCTTTTACCTGTTATCCCCGCGGTGCCCGGTCGGTACCATCTCACACGGACAAGAAGAGAGAAAGGGGAGAGAGAGAGAGAAAGAGAGGGAGAGAGAGAGAGAGAGAGAGAGAGAAGAGAGAGAGAGAGAGGAGAGAGTGAGAGAGAGAGGAGAGAGAGAGAGAGAGAGAGAGAGAGAGAGAGAGAGAGAGAGAGAGAGACGGA
>NW_014598161.1:0-533 GCF_000485595.1 Priapulus caudatus | reverse complement strand
TAGATAACAGGCCGATTCGAGTGCATATCCCCAGAAGGATATCAGCAAGCTAGCAAAAACCCATCATGGATTGAACCATGTCTAACAAAGTCCGATTCCTCCTTTCAAACACACCAT
Organism: Priapulus caudatus; assembly: GCF_000485595.1. NCBI lineage: Eukaryota > Metazoa > Priapulida > Priapulimorpha > Priapulimorphida > Priapulidae > Priapulus > Priapulus caudatus. The sequence goes on along the minus strand of NW_014598161.1, from coordinate 416 downwards.
TATGCTGTGGTGTTCTTGGAGAAGTCCATTGGGAGAGAATCTCATTCTCTCCTAGATATGTGAAAAACTCACTAGAAAGATATTCTCCTCCTCGATCAGATCGAAGAGTTTTAATACTCTTCCTAGTTTGTTTTTCTACTTCACTTCGGAATCGTTTGAACATTTCAAATGAATCCGACTTATGTTTCATCATATAGACATATCCATATCTGGATAGGTCATCCGTGAAAATTATGAAGTAAAAATATCCACCTCTAGCACTTGTGCTCATGGGCCCGCATACATCAGTATGTATTAGGCTCAAGAGCTCAGTAGCTCTCTCACCTTTTCCAGTAAAAGGTGACTTGGTCATTTTATCAAGAAGACAGGACTCACAGGTTGGAAGTGATTCACAATCACTAACTTCGAGGATTTCC
>NW_014598160.1:0-533 GCF_000485595.1 Priapulus caudatus | reverse complement strand
TATATATATATATATATATATATATATATATATATATATATATATATTCGTCGAGAGCGTGTCCCTAGCTGTAATTACTTGGACTAGCTCAGCTGTTGGCGGCAGATATCACACACACCGCCGCTGCCGCAACACGTCTCCCGCGGCGGCGGCGGCGGCAGCGGCGGCGCTTGTTAGAGAAAATGTCGGCGCGACGAGCGTCGCATAACGAACGCGACAAGAGCCGAGATAATTAAGCCGCAGATTCCTGCTTCGCTTTTACTGACGGATTCGGACGCAGTCGGCGAGCGTGTCCGCCGGCAGGTGTGCTTCAGACTACGGCAGGTTTGGTATGGAGGGGGAAACTCATCCTTGCCCGTTCACAAGGCGCTAGCTACAGTGCTTGTACACACTTCAATCGGCGGCTAGTCAATAGCGTCTTCTCTATAATTACGTCGTTGGACACCCAAAATGTGCACACACGCGCACGCACACACACACACACACACACCCACACACACACACACACACGCGCGCACGCACACACACACACA
>NW_014598159.1:0-533 GCF_000485595.1 Priapulus caudatus | reverse complement strand
TAATAGTATATTTTCTAGTATGGTGCGCAAACCACGTGCACCTGTTTTGCGCTCCATCGCTTTTTTCGCGATAGCGTGTAATGCTTCTTCCCTTAGCTCTAATTCACTTCCTTCCATTTCAATCATTTTTCCGTACTGCTTACTTAAAGCATTCTTCGGCTCAGTTAGAATAGTAACTAACGCATCTTCATCGAGTTCTTCTAAAGTTGCAACCACTGGCAAACGACCAACGAATTCTGGAATCAAGCCGTATGTAATCAAATCATCGGCTTCAAGATCAGTAATAACTTCATGTGCTTTACGTACTTCATCCTTACTTCTTACTTCAGCACCAAAACCAATACCACCTTTCTCAGAACGGTCACGAATGACTTTATCCAAACCAGAAAAAGCACCACCACAAATAAATAGGATATTTGCTGTATCTACTTGCAAGAACTCTTGTTGAGGATGTTTTCTACCACCTTGTGGAGGAACGGAAGCAACAGTCCCTTCAATTAATTTCAATAATGCCTGTTGAACCCCTTCACCAG
>NW_014598158.1:0-533 GCF_000485595.1 Priapulus caudatus | reverse complement strand
CTCTCTCTCTCTCTCTCTCTCTCTCTCTCTCTACTCTCTCTCTCTCTCTCTCTCTCTCTCTCTCTCTCTCTCTCTCTCTCTCTCTCTCTCTCTCTCTCTCTCTCTCTCTCTCTCTCTCTCTCTCTCTCTCTCTATCTCTCTCGTTCTCTATCTCTCGCTATCGCCAGCCACGCGCTAATACTGCTACAGACGAGTATTCGGACACAATACGTCATGTTTACATTCGCACAGCTGGAGTAGAACTGACGCCTCGCTGCTGTGTGGACACAGCACGGCTGCGGGATAGCAGTGATACTCACGCAATGTTGCATTACAGCGATCACAGCAGAAGACGCTGCGCCTCGATCCTTCTCTCGCCCTAAACCTCGCTATCCGCATCCCGCTATGAGCACATCAGCAGCAGCCGCTGTGGTGTCAGGGGCGAACATCAGTGTGTAAGCACACACGATTCATCCGTCATAAACAAGCTGTTTGTCTGATACGCTGTGTGTATGTCCCCTCTGTTTCTCTCTCTCTCTTTCTCTCTCTCGCTC
>NW_014598156.1:0-533 GCF_000485595.1 Priapulus caudatus | reverse complement strand
ACACACACACACACACACACACACACACACACACACACACACACACACACACACACACACACACACACACACACACACACACACACACACACACACACACACACACACACATTAATTAACAGGCGTTCGTGCGTGACATACACCCTCTCCCCATCGACTGAACACTCCACTCCACTCCACTCCACAAAAGCCCTACTCAATAATGGGATGGGGAGGATGGGATGCTGGGATGGGATGCTGCAATGTGAGGATGCTGCGATGGGATGTTGGGAATCCCCCCGCCGGTTCCCGTGGCAACGCCGAGGCTCTCCGCTCCGGGAGGATGCGGAAGAACGCAGCATCCCTGCATCACGAAATGCACAGCTGTGCCACTCTCCCGTTTGTTTGTTGTGGCTTAAGTACAGCGCATCGGGAAGAGGAGGAGGGAAAGGGGAGGGGAGGAGGGAGAGGGGGAGAGAGAGGAGGAGGGGGAGAGGGGAAGAGGAGTGGGGGAGAGGGGGAGAGAGAGGAGGAGGGTAGAGGGGAGAGGAGGG
>NW_014598155.1:0-533 GCF_000485595.1 Priapulus caudatus | reverse complement strand
TGTCATCTAAGCCCGCTGCAACAGCAGCACGAAAACTTTACATCAAGACATATGGATGTCAGATGAATGAATATGATTCATCACGTATTTCCGATGTGCTTGCAGATTCCCACAATCTTGAGATTACAACAAACCCAGAAGAAGCCGATGTGCTTTTGCTGAATACCTGCTCGATTCGAGAAAAAGCACAAGAGAAAGTGTTTTCGCAGCTAGGGCGTTGGAAAAATTGGAAAAACGACAAGCCTGATTTGGTAATTGGCGTTGGTGGTTGTGTTGCTAGCCAAGAAGGTGCTGAAATACAAAAACGTGCGCCCTATGTTGATATTGTCTTTGGCCCGCAAACTATTCACCGTTTACCTGATATGATTTCTGGTGTTAGTGAATTGCATAAGAAAGTTGTCGATATTAGTTTCCCTGAGATAGAAAAATTTGACTGTATGCCAGAGCCAAAAGCAAATGGCCCAAGTGCGTTTGTTTCTATAATGGAAGGCTGTAGTAAGTATTGTAGCTTTTGTGTGGTGCCATATACTCGT
>NW_014598154.1:0-533 GCF_000485595.1 Priapulus caudatus | reverse complement strand
AAGTGGGTATTATTTTTTCCTTGAATAATGGCAGGTGGAGCCTTTTCATGAAAGCTAACGATCACTTCGGGATGTTGCTTCATCCATAGCATTTCTTCAGGCGTGAAGCTGATATTGGGACTATTTAGTTCAGTCAGCGTTCGCAATATTATGCTGCTACAGGCTAAAATAAAAGCCATAGTGGATAATATCTGAGCGATGAGTTTTCCAAATCCATTTTGTGATCGCTCAGTACTGTTACTGACTTTCATATTTAATCCATTAGTTATTGAAATTCAGATAATTACCCTAAGAAGGATAAGTTTAGAGGGATTAGGCTAGTAGATTATAAGTTATTAATTAATGTTATGCAGTAGCCTTCTTCAGCTTGTCTTTCAAAGCAAAGGGACGGCCAAGGCGGATGTACGGTCTTGGTATTTATCCATTTCGCGAATAGCACGGGTCGTTTGGTATCCATCCAGTACGGGCATTTGTATATCTAATAGGACTAAATCGAAGTTTTCAGTGTGTAACATTTGTAAAGCTATTTTACC
>NW_014598153.1:0-533 GCF_000485595.1 Priapulus caudatus | reverse complement strand
CCCCCACGAGAATATAGAGCATATCTGTTTGTGGCTCTTCGCCCATGGTGCGAAAGCCTAATAAGCCTGTTGCTTGTGCCATTGCCTCAATAATCAGAACACCCGGCATTATGGGTTGCTCTGGGAAATGACCATTAAAGTATGGCTCATTGATAGTGACATTTTTTATGGCCGTTAACGATTTACCTGACTCGAATTGTGTACACGATCCACCAATAGAAAAGGATAGCGGTGTGACAAAAACTTTCGAATGTCAGTTATATTCATTAAACTCATTATGTTCCTCTAATCTGTTTGTTTTTTCTGCATTGCTAAAATCTTTCCCCTATCACTCGCCTAGAAGCCTGCCTGAGAACAGAAAGCCTCTAGCGATGAAGGTGAAATTTCATATTGATTTATCTTTAATACGCTGTTCTAGCTCACGTACTTTTTTCGCCATTTTGTCTAACTGTGCGAAACGAATAATATTTTTTCTCCACGTTCTATTTTCATTCACGGGCATTCCTGATGAGTAAACACCGGCAGATTCTATT
>NW_014598152.1:0-533 GCF_000485595.1 Priapulus caudatus | reverse complement strand
TGTGAATTCAAGTTTACTGATTGTGCTTTTTGTACACAAAACAAAGAACTCATATTGTTTGGTATGTGTGTATGTGTGTGCGTATGTGTGTATGTGTGTGTGTATGTGTGTGTATGTGTGTGTATGTGTGTATGTGTGTATGTATGTGAGTATGAGTGTATGTGTGTATGCGTGTATGCGTGTGTTCGTGTGTGCGTGTGTGCGTGTGTGTGTGTGTGCATGTGTGCATGTATGTATGTGTGCATGTGTGCATGTGTGCATGTGTGCATGTATGTGTGTATGTGTGTATGTATGTGTGTATGTGTGTATGTGTGTGCGTATGTGTGTATGAGTGTATGCGTGTATGTGTGTATATGTATGTATGTGTGTATGTGTGTATGTGTGTGTGTGAGTATGTGTGTTTGTATGTGTGTATGTATGTGTGTATGTGTGTATGTATGTGTGTATGTGTGTATGTGTGTATGTATGTGTATGTGTGTATGTATGTGTGTATATGTGTGTGTATGTGTGTATGTGTGTATGTGTGTGTGTGT
>NW_014598151.1:0-533 GCF_000485595.1 Priapulus caudatus | reverse complement strand
CTCCTCTCTTCTTCTCTCGTCTCCTCTCTCTCTCTCTCTCTCTCTCTTCGTCTGACTCTCACTATCCCTCTCCACCTATCACCCTCCCCCTCTCCACCTATCACCCCTCCCCTTCTCCACCTATCACCCCTCCCCTTCTCCACCTATCACCCCTCCCCCTTCTCCACCTATCACCCCTCCCCCTTCTCCACCTATCACCCCTCCCCCTTCTCCACCTATCACCCCTCCCCCTTCTCCACCTATCACCCCTCCCCCTTCAAGTCCCCGCTGCCCGCCGCTGGCAGTACAAGCTGCTAACGTCACGCGATCATTTTCCGACAACGCTTTCTTTTTGCTCGACCACCGATCCCCACCCCCACACCCCGGGGGGGTACCGCCACCCCTCCCTCCCTCCCTCACTCCCACCACCCCCACACCCCGGGGGGTACCTACCTCCCTCCCTCCCTACCTCCCACCACCCCCACACCCCGGGGGTACCCGTACCCGTCCCTCCCACCCTCCAACCACCCCACCACCCCGGGGGTACCCGTCCC
>NW_014598150.1:0-533 GCF_000485595.1 Priapulus caudatus | reverse complement strand
GCACGTACGCACGCACACACACACACACACACACACACGCACACACACACACGCACACACACACATACACACCTGGGTGTGTGTGCGTGTGCGCGTGCGCGTGTGTCCAACATGGACTGTTCCAATACTGTACCTGCCATTGAAAGGCTATTTAAAATATATATTTGCATTGCGGCTTACGCTTCGGCAGCAGCTAAAGCTGGATTTACAACTATAACTTTTAATATATTTTTAGTTAGCCGAGTCAGACGAGTCACTCAACTTTTCAACTATTCGACCAAAAATCGGCGGTGTAAACGTAATTGAGCGCTCTACTAGTTGAAAGCATAGAGCATGTTCTATTTCCTCAACTTTTGGTCAGCCAGCTATAGCTGATCAACGTTTTGCTGTGCAGCCACTCGTATACTATAGCTATCAGAAGGGTACGTCTGTCCCTCCCTCCACACAGGGAAGAGAGTATTTACGCGCGGGTTTCTGCCCGGGGGGGGGGGGGCACTCCCGTTGTTAAAGGTACTGGGGACGTGCCACTGGAC
>NW_014598149.1:0-533 GCF_000485595.1 Priapulus caudatus | reverse complement strand
AGTATGTATTACTAATAGAGGTGCCCTAATATGGTTTTTAGGCTTTTTTGTGAAATAAAGAGGAAGGCGTTATCAGTATTCGTGAAGATATAAAGTGTGTGTTTGATCGTGACCCTGCAGCAAGAAATACTTGGGAAGTACTGACCTGTTATCCTGGGCTCCATGCTGTCATTCTTCATCGTTTTAACCATAGTTTATGGAATCTGGGTTTTAAATGGCTGGCAAGATGGCTTGCGTATTTTTCGCGTTGGTTAACAGGTGTTGAAATTCATCCGGGTGCGACTATTGGTCTGCGTTTCTTTATTGATCACGGGATGGGTGTAGTTATTGGTGAAACGGCAGAAATAGGTAATGACTGTACTTTGTATCATGGCGTAACTTTAGGTGGCACAAGTTGGAGTGGGGGTAAGCGTCATCCAACATTACTTAATAATGTTGTAGTTGGTGCAGGCGCAAAAGTCTTGGGGCCAATTACCTTGGATGATGGTGTTCGTATTGGTTCGAATGCTGTGGTGACTAAAAGCGTTGAAAAG
>NW_014598148.1:0-533 GCF_000485595.1 Priapulus caudatus | reverse complement strand
CCGTGCGTGCATGTGTGTGTGCATTTGTGCGTGTGTGTCCAATAAATCTGTGAACTTTTGCTAACCTTATATATATAGACACACGAACATAATAATGTAGCATTGTTTGCCTGAAATGGAATTCGCCACTGGCTTTCATAAACCCAGACAAGCATGAAATCCAGACATAATGGCGATAACGATCGACGCAAGTCTCTTCAAACCAGGCAATTACGTATTTATACGTGCTATATTCCGTTGTAGTTTTATACCCTATTATAGGACACCAACACACTTAAATCATCATTCTCATTCCTTTTCCTCTAAGGCATAAGGATATACCGCACCGAATTTTAAGTAGAGTTTATTCTTATTTTCAAAGTTGCATTACTACTATGGATGTTAACAAATTTCACAAGCACGACAACATAGGAAAAAACTACAACCACGATATTTACAATTCTGCTATTTACTATTTATACTATTCTACATTGTTAGAACAAACCTTGCTTACGACAGCATTGATAAATCCCGAAGCCACAGGATGCACACGG
>NW_014598147.1:0-533 GCF_000485595.1 Priapulus caudatus | reverse complement strand
CCTGAAAATAAAGCCGCTAAATCAGTTACTTTGGCAAAGTTGATGGTGAAAAATGCACTTCTGATTGGGGCTAGTTCAGTAATTGATTGTTGTGCTTCTAAATCAATTTTTTCTTGTGCGGCAATCTCTTCGCTTGGAGCCACCATCATTACTGTACCAGATTCACGTTTTGATAGTCCTTTGGCTTTAAGAATAATATCTAACGCTTGATCCCAGGGTACATTCTTTAAACGTAAGGTTAAGTTGCCATCAACCGAATCACTAACAACGACGTTGAGGCCTGTGAAGTCTGCAATTAACTGGAGCACTGCACGAACAGGAATATCTTGGAAGTTCAGTGATAAACGCTCACCCGTGTAACCAAAATTTCTCTTTTTTAACTTCTTCAAGCTCTTCTTTACTGATTGGTTTTAGCTCAATAGTAAAAATGTTATTTGCTTGATAAGCAACGTGTTCAAAATTGCTGCTTATGGGTTCAATTTCTACGCAAACATTATCCCCTTCTTCAAAAGTGCTAACCGATTTTACGGGTG
>NW_014598146.1:0-533 GCF_000485595.1 Priapulus caudatus | reverse complement strand
GCTGGCTGTGATGCACACACCCGCGTCATGCACTCACACGCGTCATGCACACACCCGCGTCATGCACACACCCGCGTCATGCACACACACGCGTCATGCAGACACACGCGTCATACACTCACACGCGTCATGCACACACACGCGTCATGCACACACACGCGTCATGCACACACACGCGTCATGCACACACCCGCGTCATGCATACACACGCGTCATGCACACACACGCGTCATGCACACACACTCGTCATGGACACACACGCGTCATGCAGACACCCGCGTCATGCACACACACGCGTCATGCACACACACGCGTCATGCACACACACGCGTCATGCACACACACGCGTCATGCATACACACGCGTCATGACACACACGCGTCATGCACACACACGCGTCATGCACACACACGCGTCATGCACACACACGCTTCACACACGCGTCAGGTACACACACACGCGTCATGCATACACACACACACACACACACACACACACACACACACACACACACACACACACACACACGCGCG
>NW_014598145.1:0-533 GCF_000485595.1 Priapulus caudatus | reverse complement strand
GTAAGATAGACTCCAAGATAGGCTTATCCGAAATTTTGGCTATCGCGGCACGCTGTTGTTCTCCGTAGCGACGTGAAATACCGGTATCAATAATGATCACGCCATCATCAGTAACAATAAATCCGGTATTGACTATATTTCCGCCGTTTTCAACTGAGAAGTCTTCTTTCTTACCTTCAAATAAATAAGTATTTTTAGCTATTTCTACTGGCTTTAGATCATAGTTAGATTTATTGATCGTTTTATTATCAGATGAGGTATCGGCGGCATGTATAACACCTGCAGATAAACAGCTAACCGTAACAACTAGAGTCAGAACAGTAGAGCTTAACTTATGAGCCATCATTTATTTACAACCTCAGCATTAACAATATTGCCATTATTGTCACGCCCATCAATTTTCAAATACTCGTGACCATCAACACCCAGACTTAACATCGGGTTTTCACTGATTGGCTCATAGACTTCTAATCTGGCTATTTTTTTCCTTCTTTATCGCTCAGTGTCATTTTCTCAATATGAAATTTGGGAAT
>NW_014598144.1:0-533 GCF_000485595.1 Priapulus caudatus | reverse complement strand
ATATATATATATATTGTTTATTTATTTACGCATATATATATATATATATAGATATATATATTTAGAAAGGTATATACAATAAGTTAAAGAAATATATTATTATTGCGATCGAGCTTTCGATACGAGCATACTCATAATATTCATGAAACGTGGTCGAAATTAATAAAATAAAATAATATGCAAATTGTGGCAATAATAGTATATATATATATAAATATAAATATATATATACAATTATATAATCATACAGAGTTACTACACAACGATAAAAAGAACAACATCCGGTTTTAATTGCAATCACCGCAAGACGTCCAGTTTTTAAAAAGAAATATATTGGATCAGTTAATTCAAACGTTCAGTATTGGTATCAGTATACATATTCGGTTTGAATTGCAATCACCGCAAGACGGCCAGTTTTTTAAAAAGAAATATATTGGATCAGTTAATTCAAACGTTCAGTATTGGTATCAGTATACATTAATATTCACCAGTATATATATATATATATATATATATATATATATATAATAATA
>NW_014598143.1:0-533 GCF_000485595.1 Priapulus caudatus | reverse complement strand
ACACACACACACACACACACACACACACACACACACACACACACACACACACACACACACACACACACACACACACACACAATAGAAGAAGAGAAATAGAGAGAGAGAGAGAAGAGAGAGAGAGAGAGCGAGAGGGAGGGAAGGAAAGAGAGGACTAAGCAAGGATGAGGTGGTACACTTTGGCGTATGTGCATCAGTGGTGGAAGAGAAATATTATAACCTACGTGAGGGTCAAGATTAACAACCAAACAGACGATGTTAATTCGTAGAAAAAGGAATGCGTATGATGGTACTCTACTAGGGTTTTGCTTTATGTCTATACACGTGAAGCGTGTAAGTAGAAGTCTGTTCCTGCTTCCTCACAGCTTCTCTCACCTTTGCTCTAACCCCCAATGCAACCGCAGTCGTCAATGAGCAGGACCGGCCGGTTCGATGATAGGCCTATTTATTGGCGTGGTATGATCACTGAAACCGAAGTTTAATTTTTCGTTTCTTTTTCAGCATGGCAGCTCGACACAGAGAGAGAGAGAGAG
>NW_014598142.1:0-533 GCF_000485595.1 Priapulus caudatus | reverse complement strand
GCCGACCGTCGGCGCGCACCCTGACGACGTGCTCGCCGTGCTGGCCGGCGCCGTACCCGGCGATAGCGACGGCCACCTTGGCGGCACCGCGTGAGCGAGCCCGCGCCAAACCCGCCACAATCCACGACAACCGCTCCGATGGCGACCAACCTTGAATCGAACGAGGCAAGCTTGAGCCCCTCGAATCCTTCGAACTCCTCGAGCCGTTCTGTCTCGCCTGCCTCCGGCGCCGCAGCGCGCGCGCAAACCTGGCGCACCGTGCTGCGCGAGCAAAGCGTGTACTTCGCGCTTGCCGCGCTCGTCGCGTTCAACCTCGCCGTGACGCCCGGCTTCTCGAATCCCTTCGCGGCGCGCAGCCTGCTGTTCGAAGCGGCGCCGATCGTGCTGATTGCGCTGGGCCAGAATCTCGCGATTGCGACGCGCGGCATCGATCTCTCCGTCGGATCGGTGATGGCGCTCGCCAGCGCGTCCGATTGCCGTGTTCCTGCCGTATGGCGTGGGCGCGGCGCTCGTGGGCGCGGTCGCAGTGGGCG
>NW_014598141.1:0-533 GCF_000485595.1 Priapulus caudatus | reverse complement strand
ATAGATAGATAGATAGATAGATAGATAGATAGATAGATAGATAGATAGATAGATAGATAGATAGATAGATAGATAGATAGATAGATAGATAGATAGATAGATAGATAGATAGATAGATAGATAGATAGATAGATAGATATGTAGATAGGTGCATCTCACCAACGGTGAGGTGGTGGAGACATAATGGCGGATGACGTATAACCAAGAGGGATAGAGGGCGAAGACGCGCTTATAAAATGTGCTAGGTATGACAGAAAGCCAGCTAACAAAATGTACAATTTAATCAAAAGGTAACATTCCATTTCATGCAATCGTCATTTTAATAGCTACTATTCATATTAGTTCCTACAATGCCACAAAAGTAAGATCAAGTGTTTAACGATTATCTCTACCATTTTGCCTTCCTTATTGTAATTTATAGCTCTACTTTAACATTACATTTTATTCCATCTAATACTCGTATATTATAAACGAATGCGCGCACACACGCATACACCCACGTACACACACACACTCTCTCTCTCTCTCGCTCT
>NW_014598140.1:0-533 GCF_000485595.1 Priapulus caudatus | reverse complement strand
TACTACTACTACTACTACTACTACTACTACTACTACTACTACTACTACTACTACTACTACTACTACTACTACTACTACTACTACTACTACTACTACTACTACTACTACTACTACTACTACGACTACTACTACTACTATACTACTTGTTATTGTTGTTGTTGTTGTTGTTGTTGTTGTTGTTGTTGTTGTGATTGCTGCCGCCGCTGCTGTTGCCATCTCCGCTGCTGATGCCGGTGCTTTCCGCCGCGATCATCCGCACGAGGCAATTGCGTGGCTAGCTTATATAGACTAGAGTCCCTATATATAAATATATCTGTATATAGGGACCCTAATATAGACACTCGCTTTTCTTGTCATTAGATACTCGCTGCCGCATTCCGTATTTCAATGAAATGCGAGAGAATCGAGTAGCGATGTTTAGTTTATGCTCTGCAACGCCAGTCGTCACTGTCGGTGTGTGTGTGTGTGTGTGTGTGTGTGTGTGTGTGTGTGTGTGTGTGTGTGTGTGTGTGTGTAGTAGTCGTGTGTGTGTG
>NW_014598139.1:0-533 GCF_000485595.1 Priapulus caudatus | reverse complement strand
GCTAGGCCGCCCTAGCACGGAAGTGCGCGGCTTAACCGCTCTCGGCGGTTGGGGAACAACGCATCTTTTGCGCAACGCCAACTTGTACCCGTCTCTCTAGTTTTTATCGGACTGGAAAACTATTTAAACGCGCTTTACTGTGGTATCTCACAAGAACAGAGGGCAGCATCGTAGAGTAATTAACATGACTTTCTTCAGCGTACAATTAGAATGATATTAATTACAAGATATTATATCAAGAGTGTATAATATAATCGATATAGTAATATCTAGATATATATAGTAAGGTATATATATATATATCTCGATATAGATATAGAAATATAATAATCTATTATTATACACTCCTGGTGGTATGCAATAGTAATAACAAGATATGGTATCGGTGTGCATATAATTAACAAGGCATTCCGCGAAATACAATAAGGATAATGGTAATTACAAGATATACGTGTGAAAATAATAATTAACATGATATTCGACTGGCTGCAATACGCAATAATTGTGTTTGCTATAGCACAAAAATAGGGGGC
>NW_014598138.1:0-533 GCF_000485595.1 Priapulus caudatus | reverse complement strand
TAGATAGATAGATAGATAGTCAGGGAGAGAGAGAGTAGGAAAGAGAGAAAAAGAGAAAGAGAATGAGCGAGACAGAGAGATAGAGAGACAGAGACACAGATACATAGATAGATAGACAGGGGCGTAGCCAAAGGTGATTCCAGGCATTCCGGAATCCCCCCTGGTTTGTATCAAACTAGCACATATCTGATACAGTATGAATATAAAAGCATGAAACGAACATTTTAACGAAGTTTTATTAGTATATGGTAGGTTTGGAATCCTCCCTCTTGGAAGGAATCCCCTTTCTTGGAAAGGCTGGCTACGCCCCTGATAGAGAGAGATGTGCGCGTGTGTGCAAGTTTCATCTGCCTTTATAATATCTAGAAATAGAAATAATCGTGATAGATAGATAGATAGATGGATAGATAGATAGATAGATAGATAGATAGATAGATAGATAGATAGATAGATAGATAGATAGATAGATAGATAGATAGGTATATAAATGGATGGATGGATGGATGGATAGATAGACAGACAAACAGATAGAT
>NW_014598137.1:0-533 GCF_000485595.1 Priapulus caudatus | reverse complement strand
TCTCCCTCTCCTTCTCCATCTCTCTCATTCTCTCTTTCTCCCGCTCCTCTCGCTGTCCCTCACCCTCTCCCTCCCTCTTCCTCTCCCTCTCCCTCTCCTTCTCCCTCTCGGCGGCCGTGTGCCATCGCCTGCATTTCAATGACGTATCAGAACACGCGCGGAAAAAAAAGCGCGCGCGAAAAAGAGAACGATGACCGTGTTTCGGCGATGACTCATTGCCATCGTCATCGTCATCGTCATCGTCGGCGTCGTCGCTGCCGCGGGGAGGGAGGGGGGGGGCGTGTAATATGTGGGCGTGTGATCGTATCGAACTAGGCCGACCGCGACCTACGGCCATTTATACGGTGATCTTATTATTTATCACTCTATATCGCCCACCCCCTGATGTACGCACGCACACACGCACGCACGCACGCACGCAAGCACGCACGCACGCACATATATATAATTATATATAGAGAGAAAGAGAGAGAGCGCGCGCACGAGAGAGAGATGGAGAGAAAGAGAGAGAGAGACACACAGAGAGAGAGACA
>NW_014598136.1:0-533 GCF_000485595.1 Priapulus caudatus | reverse complement strand
GGAATCACTTTGCCGAGAATTTGATATTTTATTAATCATTGATGATATTCAGGTTGGTAATGGACGTACCGGTACTTTCTTTAGCTTTGAAGAAGCAGGTATTGTTCCCGACATGGTTTGCTTATCGAAATCCATTGGTGGCGGCTTACCCATGGCTATTTTGCTTATGCGTCCAGAACTGGATCAATGGCAACCAGGAGAGCACACCGGTACATTTCGAGGGAATAATTTAGCCTTTATCGCAGCTACTGAAATGTTAGCCTATTGGGAAAACAATGATTTAACTAAATCGGTTAAATATAAGGAAAATATTTTAAAAGAAGCATTGTTACAACTTTCTGCAGAATTCCCCGAGTTAAACATGCAGGTGCGTGGACGAGGTATGGTTTGGGGCGTTGAATTCCCTGAACCAGGTTTTGCAGGAGAGATTTCAAGTAAAGCTTTTGAAAAAAATCTATTGATCGAAACCTGTGGTAGTAGTGGTCAAGTGGTTAAATTTCTTCCTCCCTTAATTATTGAAGAAGAATTACTTA
>NW_014598135.1:0-533 GCF_000485595.1 Priapulus caudatus | reverse complement strand
TTCTCTCTCTCTCTCTCTCTCTCTATCCCTCGCTCTCATTCTCTATCGCTCTCTCTCTCTCTATCCCTCGCTCTCTTTCTCTATCTCTCTCTCTCTCTTTCTCTCTCTCCCTTCTCTATATCTGCCCTCTCTCTCCTTCTCTAGGTTATAAGCTATAAGAATCGCGGGAGGCAGTGAGCCCAATAGCTTTTGTACGAAAACATCTGTAGTGCACGACGAGGCATAAGTGCAAGGAGACATGTCTATATGCCTAACGCGCCTACAGATAGAGGCGATGATAGTGAGGAGGGGAGAGGAGGGGGAGAGAGAATGTAGGAGGAGGTCGATGAAGGCAACCCCTTACAGTGGACTATTGGAGTCATTTTCTTTCGCGATTGGGGGTAAAGGAGGGGTAGGGGAGGAGGGAGGGTCGATAAAGACACGCTTATAATTTCCTCTTTCTCATTGGCTCTCTCGATCTTTCTTCTCTTTCTCTCTCTCTCTCTCTTTCTCCCTCCTCTCTCTCTCTCTCTCTTTTCTCCCCTCTCTCTATT
>NW_014598134.1:0-533 GCF_000485595.1 Priapulus caudatus | reverse complement strand
CCAACCCCGGGCCCTCATTTATCCAGTGCATTGGGCACGCGGCCATGATCCGGCAATCGTCCCTGTCGGATACCTGGAAAAACCGCATCGCGTGTTCCTGCGCGGCGGGCATTAGTGTTGCTCCACCGTGATTGCGCGAGTGGAGCGCGCATATTCAATGACCCACCCTGAGCACACAGGAGCACGATCATGGACACGAGACACGCACACGCCGTCGCAAACGAGGTCGCGGGAGGAGCGCAGCACCTGGCCGGCCGCACGCTGGGCGACCCCGCCATGGGACTGGCCGGCAAGGCAAAGATGCTATACGGCAAGTCCCAGCAGGCTTTGAACGATGCCGCCGACGCCACGCGCGACAACGTCGCCGACAAGCCGATGGCGGCGCTCGGGCTCGCCGCCGCCGTTGGTTTCGCGCTCGGCGCGGCATGGGCCCTGAACCGCAGTAAATCCGAAGCGTGAGCAAGTGCCCTGGGCAATCGTGAACGCAGCAGCATCGGTGCGCGGCGCATCGGTGAAATCGAGTGCATAGGCAA
>NW_014598133.1:0-533 GCF_000485595.1 Priapulus caudatus | reverse complement strand
GGATCGTAAAGGCAAGAACCTGTGCAATTAATGTGATTGTAATACTCACCTTATCTACCTCATTACTAAACTATGTTATACCAATCTACTTGTCATGCGTATTATCGGCTGACTAGATTGGCGACTGAAAGCTATCAGTAGCTTTTTTATAGCCCAGCAATCGCAGCTTGCATAGCACCAACGAATGGGTTGGCAAACAAGAACCACATTGCGAATGCTAGGATAATGAAAGGGAAAGACTCCATCAAACCAGCAAAAATAAACATATTGGTCATCAACTGAGGACGCATTTCTGGTTGACGCGCGATACCTTCCAGCGTTTTAGCACAAATAAGACCCCAACCAATCGCGGAACCAAGCCCCGCAGCAGCAAGAATCACACCAACACCAACAGCTGTATAAGCATAGATCTGAGCAATCATTTCAGCAGTCATTGCATATATCTCCTAAAGATTAAAAATTAAAGTTTAAAATAAAAATGAAAATTGTATCTGATCACATCTGCAATCAGTGGTCATCCACCTGAGTATGAG
>NW_014598132.1:0-533 GCF_000485595.1 Priapulus caudatus | reverse complement strand
ATCCGATGCTAACACACGAGCTTCGTAGGGCTTCGTAGGGCTTCGTTTGATGCGACAGCCTCCGCCTCGCACTCACACTCCACAGCTTACTGATTGTCGGCTCTCAATCCGGCTAATTAACTTAACAGCAAGTCTAATGACGATCCGTTGCCGCGGCGAGCAACACCGATCGTTCATCGACGAGGGGGTTGGATGATGATGATGATCACAATGACCGTGATGACGATGATCACAATGACGTGATGACGATGATCACAATGACCGTGATGATGATGATTATGATGACCGTGATCACGATGATCACGATGATCACGATGATCACGATGATCACGATGATCACGATGATCACGATGATCACGATGACCGTGATGATGATGATTATGATGACCGTGATGATGATGATGATGATGACCGTGATGATGATGATTATGACCGTGATGATGATGATTACGATGACCGTGATGATGATGATTACGACGACCGTGATGATGATGATTACGACGACCGTGATGATGATGATCATGATGACCGTG
>NW_014598131.1:0-533 GCF_000485595.1 Priapulus caudatus | reverse complement strand
CGTGTGTGTGTGTGTGTGTGTGTGTGTGTGTGTGTGTGTGTGAGCGTGTGCGTTTGTGCGTGTGTGTGTATGTGTGTATGTGTGTGTGTGTATGTGCGTATTTGGGTGTGTGTGCGGGTGTGCGCGCGCGCGCGTGTGTATATATTAGTGTGTCTCTGTGTGAGAGTGTGTGTTTGTGTGTGGTGGGGGGGGGGCGTGTGTGGTGTGTGTGTGTGCATGTGCGGGCGATTATGTGTGCGTGTGCGCGCGCGCGTGTGTGTGTGTGAGTGTGTCTTCGAAGGCGCGCGTGTGTTTGCGTGTGTTCTCGAACTTCGAAAGCATGTGTGTGTGCGGGCGTGTGTGTCTATGTGCATGTGTGTGCGTGTGTGTGTGCGCGCGTGCGTGCGTGCGTGCGTGTATATATGTACGTGTGTGTGTGCGTGCGTGTGTGCGTGCGTGCGTGTGTATGTGCTTGATGTTGTTCATGTTTTACTCTGCGTTTGCTTGCGCCTTCTGTGGCAGTTGATTTTTCCCATAAAGCCGTTAGTTGACAA
>NW_014598130.1:0-533 GCF_000485595.1 Priapulus caudatus | reverse complement strand
ACACACACACACACACACACACACACACACACACACACACACACACACACACACACACACACACACACTCAACACACACACACGCGCACACGCACACGCACACACACACACGCACGCACGTACGCACGCACATACGCACGCACGCACGCACGCACGCACGCACGCACGAACGCACGCACGCACGCACACACACATATATATATATATATATGGTATTTGCTCGTGCTATGCACACATGTTTAGCACACACTGCTGCTGCGATGTCGTTAGCCGTGTTGACATGCGACGTGCGTATTGTCACACCTGACGATTCCCAGGCGGCCACGCTGTGACGTCACGCTGTGGTCGCCATACACGATTATAACTGTGTGTAGCAGCAACAGCACCACCACCAGCAGCAGCAGCATCAGTAGCAGCAGCAGCAGCAGTAGCAGCAACAGCATCACCACCAGTAGCAGCAGTAGCAGCAGCAGTAGCAGCAACAGCACCACCACCAGCAGCAGCAGACGCACCTCTCCCCCTCTCTCTCTCTC
>NW_014598128.1:0-533 GCF_000485595.1 Priapulus caudatus | reverse complement strand
TATATATATATATATATATATATATATATATATATATATATATATAAAATATATTTATTGTATTCTGTTGCAAAGATTTCAGCGACGAAATTTCGCTGTCGGTTAACTTAGCAAAGCAATCATGGCGTTTCTAAACGGCAAATTCTACACAAACAGTTTGGTGCTACACGTTTTGTGGATATGTGAAATCGGAAATACGCACAATTTTGCGACGGGCTATGATAATCTTGAATTTTATTAGGCCTCGCGCTGCGATCAGCAAATAACGATAGACATTTTGTGTGCGTTGGGCTAGGTGTAATTCAACGATTGCGCCATCGATTCTATATGAACAGTTTGAATAGCATGCATGGACGATCAATGAACGACTTTTTATTCGCGTGTTGTCAGAAGAGCAGTTACCATCTAAATTCATATATTCAACCATGAGGCTCGACATTTAAAACACTTGGCAAATACACACACACACACACACACACACACACACACACACACACACACACACACACACACACACACACACACACACACAC
>NW_014598127.1:0-534 GCF_000485595.1 Priapulus caudatus | reverse complement strand
CCTGACTACCTAATGCGAGCAAAATTGTGAATCCCATTAATGCCAACAAGGGTAATGAAATCCAACGTACAGCAAAACCAATAATAAGTAAGAATGCTGCCACAACTTCAACACCACCAATCACTCCGTTCATAATCCCTGGAACTGGCATAGGTGTGGTACTTAAGGCTTCCACGCTGGTTTGATAAGTGGCTGAATCGAACCATGTCAAAGGGTTATACCATTCGACATTAGCGCCCGAAAACAAGCCTAACTTCTTACTTCCAGAAACCCATAACATAGGTGCTAAAAACAAGCGAAGCAGAAGAGGTGGAAGAAAATCCAAGCCTCTCAGCCATCCAAAACTAAAAAATGCTAGTAAAAATTTGGTCATCGGGGGAGTCTCCTTGACGATTTCGATCCCCCTATTTGACTGTTTTCCTGTACTTTTTGCAAGTACATTTTGATCTTAATAAACAACCGCTCATCAATGTAACGGTTATTCATCGGTTTTTTCTCCTACGGCACTAGAAAATACGACAAATCTTTACTTCC
>NW_014598126.1:0-534 GCF_000485595.1 Priapulus caudatus | reverse complement strand
TCTCCGTACGTCCCTCCCTACCTACCGACTCCTCCCCACCCTCCTTCCCTCCCTCCATCCCCCTCGTCTCTCTCCCTACGTCCCTCCTTAACTACCGAGCCCTCCCACCCTCCAACACACCCTCCCTCCCTCCTTCCCCCTGTCTCTCGCCCTACGTCCCTCCTTAACTACCGAGCCCTCCTACCCTCCAACACACCCTCTCTCCCTCCTTCCCCTTGTCTCTCTCCCTCCTTCCCCCAGTCTCTCTCCCTACGTCCCTCCTTAACTACCTCCCACCCCGCCCTTCCGCCCTCTCCTTCCTACTCTCTCCATGCTCTCTAGCCATTCCTTCGCCCTCTGTCTGAATCCTACAGACGCGGGGTTACGATGTCAGATGGGGAATACTCGATGTCGAGTCTACTTGTGGAAAGAGTTGATATATGGGAGCAATGCGTTTAACTGCAAATCGTAGCAGCACCGAGGTTACGAGCTGCGTCTAAAGCATCTAACATCGTTTAACATCTGTGGAGACCACGCTCTATAGCAGTAATATAT
>NW_014598125.1:0-534 GCF_000485595.1 Priapulus caudatus | reverse complement strand
GTTTCCCCCCCTCCCCCCTCCCCCCCTCCCCCCTACCACCTCCCCTCCCCCCTGTTTGAATTTCATCCTGGGGAGAACCCTGTTCATATCTTGAATAATTAGAATGAATCGTATAGAATGGTGTAGTCATTAATACAATGTAGAGGTGACTCTCACTTGCTTCTAACCATTGTCTGATCACGTGCACATTGTTTTTACGTTTGTAGTCATATACACTGCTCCGCCGATAGAACACACCTTCTACTCTGGACAAACGCTCACTGGAATACCATTGGTACGCATGCATTCTCTGCAGTTATTCTGTTCCAATTAGTTAGTTGTGAGTTAGTCTTTGTTGGATGTGCGAACAGTTAGTGCAAACTTGGAGGAAAGTGGAGAGTGAAGGTGGGGGTGAAAGGCGCAGGGATTCTGCTGATTACGATCATGGCTGCATGTGGTCGCCGCGTTTCGGTAGCCGAAAATGCACGCGATGTGAAAATGGCTTATCGAACCCTTTGAAATATATATATTCTACGTCGATGTCTGTTTATATAG
>NW_014598124.1:0-534 GCF_000485595.1 Priapulus caudatus | reverse complement strand
GAGAGAGAGAGAGAGAGAGAGAGAGAGAGAGAGAGAGAGAGAGAACGGGATGAATGGATAAATAGACGGATGAAAGGATTAAATGATTGAAGGATAGGGGGATAGATTATTTAAGGATGAAAAAGAAACGACAACGAATTTCATGTTCAAGAAAATGTAAACGGATCGATACAATGTTCATGCCACGAGAAAGGAAAGTATCCTAGCGAGAGCTCTCACGTCTCCTACACGAGAATCCTTCCTTATAGTGTCGGTGCGTGCCAAGATTGAATATAGTACGAACGTCGACGGCATACGAGACCTGAAGACACCGCGAAGGAAAGGCGATTGCCCCGAGTTCTAAAACTGCAACTTTTCCCAGCGGATCGATCCGGATTGACGGCATCCGTTTTCGAGCCGATGCTATATATGACCGCTGTACGTGAGAAGCAGAGCGCGTGCCAGTCTAAAAATCTTTAAATTCCATTACCACTATACAGCCTGTCGTATGCATACATACTAAACTCGTTCTCTACACGCTTCTCTCTCTCTCTC
>NW_014598123.1:0-534 GCF_000485595.1 Priapulus caudatus | reverse complement strand
ATGTACATGTACATGCCTATGTTTATGTACATGTACATGCTTATGTTTATGTACATGTTTATGTACATGCTTTTGTTTATGTACATGTACATGTACGTGCTTAGGTTTATGTTTATGTACATGTACATGCTTATGTTTATGTACATGTACATGTACGTGCTTATGTTTATGTACATGTACATGTACGTGCTTAGGTTTATGTTTATGTACATGTATGGTGCTTATGTTTATGTACATGTACATGTACTGTTTATGTTTATGTACATGTACATGTACATGTCTTATGTTTATGTACATGTACATGTAATGTTTATGTACATGTACATGTACATGTATATGCTTATGTACATGTTTATGTTTATGTACATGTACATGTTTATGTTTATGTACATGTACATGTACATGTTTATGTTTATGTACAAGTACATGTTTATGTTTATGTACATGTTTATGTACATGTACATGTACATGTTTATGTTTATGTACATGTTTATGTTTATGTTTATGTTTATGTACATGTTTATGTTTATGTTT
>NW_014598122.1:0-534 GCF_000485595.1 Priapulus caudatus | reverse complement strand
AATATTGCATTGCTGAAATCTGCATTGGATACCTGCACACCGAAAAACTCAACACCGTCTAACAACGTAGCAGAAAAAGCTGCTGAATCCAGGTCACAGTTTTTTATATTTGCCTGCCTCAGGTCAGAACTGTTAAAAACACTCTCACTCAATATAGAATTTTCAATGCTCACGTCATTTAATTTTGCAGAATTAAAAACAGCGCCTTTTAAATTTATCCCGTCGAAAATAGCCGCCGTCATAGTCGCATGAGAAAAATCAGCACCATCAAAAACTGACCGCCCTTTAGAGAAGCCTGCTATGTTAGCCTTTTCGAGCGATTTCAATGCAAAAGAAGGCACGTCAAGATCTTTTAGCTCAACCGTTACTTTTTCAGCTGTCTTTTCTGCGATATTTTCTAACAGGAACAAAGCGTTTGAAAGATCAGCATTCGAGAAATTTGCTGACTTACAGTCTGTATTAATAAAAGTAGCATCAGATAGATTAGAATTTTTCAGGTCAGCTCCATTCATAACAACCTGGGTGAAAGTAACC
>NW_014598121.1:0-534 GCF_000485595.1 Priapulus caudatus | reverse complement strand
TCCCTCCTCTCCTCCTCTCTCTCTCCTCTCCTCTCCCCCCCCTCTCTTCCTCTCTCCCTCTCTCTCTCTCTCCCTCTCTCCCTCCTTCTCTCTCTCCCTCTCCCATTCCTTTCTCCCTCCACCTCTCCCTCCCTCTCCCCCTCCCTCTCTCTCTTCCTCTCCCATTCCTCTCCCCCTCCCTCTCTCCCTCCCTCTCTCTCCATGCGCCACAGTCTTCTCTCCGCCACACTCATGTAGCCGATGAAAAGACGGTAACTAATTCCGGTAAGGGTTTGCGTTCGCGGGCTTTCGTCCGTAAACGCGCGCAGACGAGAAACAAAGCGGAGCTAAGATGCGGGGCTCAACGTTCATTATTTAGACTCGTGTTGTGTGTGTGCGTGCGTCTGCTATGTGTCATTGAGATGGTTGAGGCTAAATCTATAACGTGACGGATCTAATGTAGAACGAGTGAAGGCGGGTGTGGGTGTGGGGCAACATAGGCGGGAAGCCAACGGTGATTTGTCGTGCGTGTGTGTGTGTGTGTGTGTGTGCGTG
>NW_014598120.1:0-534 GCF_000485595.1 Priapulus caudatus | reverse complement strand
GTACCTATCATTGCGCTGATTGCGGTGCCCCTCAGTCGAGTGAATCCACGCCAAGGTCGCTACATGCGCTTGCTGCCGTCCATCTTTCTTTATATGGGCTATGTGACGCTGCTGTCAGTGGCACGCTCTGCTGTCAGCGATGAAGAAATTCCAGCCTGGTTGGGTCTGTGGTGGATACACCTGGTATTTCTCGGCATTGGTCTGGCATTGCTGGGCAACCTGCATCACAAACTGCCCTGGGTGAGTAAATAACCATGGGGCATCTTGATCGTTACATCGCAAAAATTGTGAGTCTGTCCATACTGCTGGTGCTGTCGGCGGTGGTGGGGCTGGATGTTATTTTTCCTTGATTGATGAGCTGCAGAACCTGCACGGCGACTATTCTGTATTCAGCGCGTTGACCTATGTTGCGCTGACAATTCCACGCCGCCTCTATGAGTTTATTTCTCTATCCGTATTGATTGGCTGTTTAATCGGCTTGGGTACCTTGGCGAATAACAGTGAATTGACGGTGATGCGTGCGGTGGGTATGTC
>NW_014598119.1:0-534 GCF_000485595.1 Priapulus caudatus | reverse complement strand
TGTGCGTGCGTGCGTGCGTGCGTGTGTGCGTGTTTGTATGTGTAAGGGGAGTTTGTTATGCTCCCCAAGTTTCAATCCACTTACTAATATTACTTTCCTAATAACTAGGTCTGGCCATAGTGACTGAAGTGAATCTAGACCCCACATTACGTAGTGTCCACTCCCTTATGGTACTTGCAGACTAGCTATGATCTGTCAATAGCGAGTGGATTGTCTCAATACCCCTATATTATGTAGTGTTCGTCTACTTGCTTATAGTAGTTTTAGTCTAACTATCGTCCATGGCCATAGCTAGTAGAGTGAATTTATCACGCCCCATGTGACGTTAAACTTATTGCAAGTAACAATGAGCAGCAAGTTATTCACTTTGGTTTATTCATGCGGTTAGTACGGCAGGATGTGCTTAGCTGCCTCTGTGACTGTGATTCGACTGATAAAAAAAATTCTAATGATAACCCAGGTTTCAGCATTATTGTCAGTTAAATTGACTACGTGACGAATTTTCCATGGTAAAATTTGTAAAAAAAATTGCCA
>NW_014598118.1:0-534 GCF_000485595.1 Priapulus caudatus | reverse complement strand
GAGAGAGAGAGAGAAAAAGAGTTAAGTATAGGAATCATGTTTATTGGCTGGGTCGATAACCTCCAGTGGTGCGATCAGGAAATCTTTGAGGCGTATATATAATAACGGAAAATAAGGCGGAAATCTTTGACTGACGGAATAATATAAGGCGTACAAATACGACGGGCGGTGTGACTATCACGTGCGGTCTTATTCTCGGTGACTGCCTCCCGCTCCACGCATCACCGCGGAAGAAAAAAGAGGAGTCGTTTAAGAAAACCAAACAGCAATACGTCTGTTTACATTTCTCCCTCCATTCGCATGGAAATCAAGGAGAAAGCCAGATACCGCCCGTGGGCGTAGATGGACGCTACGTCCGCTATGGGTTTGTGCGCGGGTGTGTGAGTGAAGAAGTGTGGTGCGCGTCTAGGCTGTGGGGTTGGTGATAGAGGACCGGTCTGTTGGCATGAAGGCAAGATTTAGTGCTGATAGTGAGATGGGCTGCCTGCCCCTCCCCTCTCACTCCCCCCCCTTTCTCTCACTCTCTCTCTCTCT
>NW_014598117.1:0-534 GCF_000485595.1 Priapulus caudatus | reverse complement strand
TGTGTGTGTGTGTGTGTGTGTGTGTGTGTGTGTGTGTGTGTGTGTGTGTGTGTGTGTGTGTGTGTGTGTGTGTGTGTGTGTGTGTGTGTGTGTGTGTGTGTGTGTGCGTGCGAGCGTGCATTCACTGGCAACTTCATTTTCGACCGCACATACGGCTCTGACTCCGTGTTGACCCACGCGAGTCTGTCGGCGCTGTTTGCAGTGGCCCGCTACGCCGATCGCACAGTCAACATCTGCTACACCGAAATTACTTGCCGACGAACATGCAGTCGCAGGAAACCGGAAACACGCCGACGACGGAGCGATATGGCGACGACGACGACGACGCTCGTGGTGAGGGATGTGGGACGAGGCGATAAGAAATATCGCTGAAGACACGCGTATAGGAAGAACACCGGCGACTACCGAGCGTTGGCAAACCTCAGGGAAGAAGCTACCGGTTGTCTCACTCAGATAAACATACGTGTGTGTGTGTGTGTGTGTGTGTGTGTGTGTGTGTGTGTGTGTGTGTGTGTGTGTGTGTGTGTGTGTGTG
>NW_014598116.1:0-534 GCF_000485595.1 Priapulus caudatus | reverse complement strand
TGACGAAGTACTGGAAGAAATTCCACGTGTTCGCGAAGATCTTGGCTTTTTGCCGCTGGTAACGCCAACATCTCAAATTGTTGGTACTCAAGCAGTACTGAACGTACTGACTGGCGAGCGTTACAAATCAATCACTAAAGAAACAGCCGGTGTTTTGAAGGGCGAATATGGTGTGACGCCTGCGCCAGTGAATGCTGAATTGCAAACTCGTGTTCTGGAAGGTGCTGAGGTAATTACTTGCCGTCCTGCCGATTTGATTGAACCTGAGCTGGACAAGCTAACCGCTGAACTGAAAGGCTTGGTTGCTGAGAAAAACATTACTCTGGTTGGTGACGAAGTGGACGACGTGCTGACCTACGCACTGTTCCCGCAAATCGGACTGAAGTTCCTGGAAAACCGCAACAACCCAGATGCCTTTGAGCCAGTACCGACTCTTGAGTCAGCACAAGCAGCTACGGCCTCTAACGTGACTGCTTCAGGTTCTGAGGTGTACACGGTTTCGGTTAACGGTACTAAGTACGTGGTTGAAGTGGC
>NW_014598115.1:0-534 GCF_000485595.1 Priapulus caudatus | reverse complement strand
GTGTGTGTGTGTGTGTGTGTGTGTGTGTGTGTGTGTGTGTGTGTGTGTGTGTGTGTGTGTGTGTGTGTGTGTGTGTGTGCACGCTCGCGCGTGTGTAGGCCTATGTATGTGTGAGAGATTCCGTAAGTGAGTGAGCGAGTGAGTGAGTAATCGAGTGCGAGTGATTAAGATAGTACTTCAAAGACCACGAAACTATACCGAAGAAAAAGAAACTCAAAGTTGATGGACACTGCGGGTTGAAATAGGAAAAGTTTCGATTTCACAAATAATAAGTGAAAAATACAGAGGATTCCAGAAGCGATTAAGTTAAGCCTCGTCTACACGGAGTCACCTTAATCCGAGTTAACACTTAACCCTGGTTAAGAAACACACATTGTCTACACGGAGTCACCTTAACCCGAGTTGAAAGTTAACTCGCAGTACTACAAGCGGACTAACCCCCCCCCGCTGTAGTATTTACTGTGAAAGGAGCTCCGTGGCCTCGGAAAAGGATTTAACTTTTAACTATATGCGTTTCGACTTACCTTGAAAGGT
>NW_014598114.1:0-534 GCF_000485595.1 Priapulus caudatus | reverse complement strand
GAGAGAGAGAGAGAGAGACAGAGCGAGAGGATAGGAGTTACGTTGGATAACGCTGCTGTTCGCTGCCGGTGTGCGTGCGTGTGCGTGCGCGTGCGTGTGTGTGCGTGCGTGCGTGTATGTGTGTGCGTGCGTCGGTGAGTGTGTATGTGGGTGTGCGTGCTTGTGTGTATGTGTGTGTGCGTGCGCGCGCGCGTGTGTGTGTGTGCGTGCGTGCGTGCGTGCGTGCTTGCATTCGTGCCTGCGTGCGTGTGTTCCTTATTTGTGTTTCTTACAGCATTCCAAGGTTTTTCTTTTGTATGTGTCGGCTTTATAGTGTATGTGTGTGTGCGTGTGTGCGTGTGTGCGTGTGCGGGTGTGTGTGCGTGTGTGCGTGTGCGTGTGCGTGTGCGTGTGTGCGTGCGGGTGTGTGTGCGCTTCAGTGAGTGAGAGAGAGAGAGAGAGAGAGATATGAGGTGTTGTGTTTGGTAGGAAGAAGATAGAGCCAGAGATAGAATCAGTGCCTCGACCTCTTCTTCTTCTTCCTCCTCCTCCTCC
>NW_014598113.1:0-534 GCF_000485595.1 Priapulus caudatus | reverse complement strand
TGTCTTTCGCTTTATTGATGATTTATATTTTTGTAAACACAAAACGCTCTACAACAATTTAACAATTAAAAATGATATTTTTATGAATGATACAAACGATAGACCTGTAAATAATCCAATGTCCGATAAAAGAAACCCTTATGCTGTTTGGTTTGTGGTTTTAGCGTTTGTTGCGCCGGTGGTATTAGCTTATGTAATCTTCTTTTTTATCGAGGTAAATTCGTTTACGAATCGCGGTGAAATATTAGACCCTATCAACAATATTTCAAGCTTAAAGTTAACTGATGATGAGGGTAATATTATTCCTCAGTCCGAACTTACTTTTAAGTGGCGATTGATATCAATCTTGTCGAAAGATTGTGATGAGGCATGTGCAAGTCGTATATACGACACGCGGCAAGTACATAGTTCTTTAAGTAAAGACAGGCATCGCGTATACCGTATGTTCATACATTTAGAACCAATGGGTGAAAACTTGTCAAAATTAATTGCAGAAAAGCATCCTGATGTTATTCATGTTAACGGAAAAGAGAG
>NW_014598112.1:0-534 GCF_000485595.1 Priapulus caudatus | reverse complement strand
GATGAAGTATCGTCATGGGTCACATACCAAATATAAAATTGAGTACCATTTTGTCTGGGTAACAAAATATCGCTACCAAGTATTGAGTGGTGATATTGGCTTGAGAGTTCGTGAGCTGGTGAGGCAGACATGTGAATATTTAGAAATAGAGATATTACGGGGTGTTGTCAGTAAAGATCACGTTCATTTGTTAGTGTCAGCGCCGCCCACAAAGTCGCCATCAGAAATAATGAGACGAATAAAAGGTCGTAGCTCGACAAAATTGTTTCAAGAGTTCCCACATCTAAAGAAACGATATTGGGGGCAGCATTTTTGGGCTAGAGGTTATTTCTGTGTTACAGCAGGTGAGCTGACAAAGGAAATGATTAATGAATATTTGCAGCACCATTTTGAAAAGAGTAGTGATGATAACTTTGATGTTGAGTAGCTCTATGTCGGCTTTAGCCGAAACACTGGACTTTCAGTCCGAATCTTTTAACCCACCGTCTTTAGACGGTGGTCGTTAAGTTTTTAAAGGCGAGAAAATATTCAGAG
>NW_014598111.1:0-534 GCF_000485595.1 Priapulus caudatus | reverse complement strand
TCTCTCTCTCTCTCTCTCTCTCTCTCTCTCTCTCTCTCTCTCTCTCTCTCTCGCTGTCGTCTCTCTCTCTCTCTCTCTCTCTCTCTCTCTCTCTCTCTCTCTCTCTCTCTCTCTCTCTCTCTCTCTCACCCCTCGTCTCCCTATAAAGAATTCGGTGGGCCCCCGCGAGCGACCATGCAGCAATGTCCGTCGCGGCTTATAGATGCCAATTATCGGCTATAAAGCGATAATCACACACGAGTAGTTAAAGGCTGCCTTACGGGGCTGCGCTGGCAGGATGCGGGAACGCATGGGAATCGCTGCAAGCCATGTGCGCAGTTCGTCTGCGAGCACCCGCGGCACGTGATGGTCGCGCGCGGCCAATAGGTGGTGCCACGGTCGGGTGCCGCGATCGGACTTCGGCGACGATTGCGAAATAGGTCCGCAGGGGAGCGGAGGAGGGAGTGATGGAGGGGGAGGGGAGCGGGAGATGGCGGGAGCGGGGGAGGGAGTGATGGAGGTGGAGGAGGAGGGAATGATGGAGGGAGATGAGGA
>NW_014598110.1:0-534 GCF_000485595.1 Priapulus caudatus | reverse complement strand
GACGCATGGCATCGTTGGTTGACTCCAATACGGGAAAGGCTGCGGACGGCGCAGTCAAAGTAACCGGCTCTCATACCGTAGTTCTCCGCCCCAATTATCCTGACATCACCCTGATCATTGGTATGGCCGATTATCCGGGGGCGATTGTACACGCCGATTTTGATGCGGAAAATCCGATCAAAACCGCCATCGGCACCGGCCCTTATGTTCCGGAATCTTTTGAAGTTGGTCGTAAGGCAGTGATTGTAAAAGCGAAAAACCACAAATGGTGGGGATCTAGCGTTTACGGCGGGGCAAATCTTGATCGAATAGAATTCATCGATTTGGGTACTGAACCGACTTCCTGGGTTTCAGCAGCTGACTCCGGGGAAGTGGATCTGGTATTTCAAACCACCGGCGAATTTGTCGACGTCCTGGACGGCATCGGGTGGATTCGATCTGAAGCAAATACGGCTTCGACAATCGTCATTCGCCCTAACCAGGAAGCAGTAATCGATGGAAAGACGCCTTATGCCGATGTTCGCGTTCGACGTG
>NW_014598109.1:0-534 GCF_000485595.1 Priapulus caudatus | reverse complement strand
AGAGAGAGAGAGAGAGCGTGAAGGACATACATACATACACGCGCGCGCGCAGAAAGAGCGAGACAGACAAATAAAGAGAGAGCGAGAAAAGAAGGAGAAAGGAGAATGCGAGAGCGAGAAAGAGAAATAAAGAGTCAGAATGAAGGCAAAGAGGGAGATTCTATAGCTGCACAGCTTTTACGCACATTTTGTTTAGCTCGTGTAGGCTTGGCGTCGTGTTTGAAGGTTTTATTGACAGTTCACGCGATGTGGGCAAATGACTGCTGTTTCAATTAGCGTGACTAAGTGTACAGATGTACGTCTTTGACTTGTTTGTTTCGTTGCAGACGTGTGAGGCGGGCAGGACGGTTGGGCCGGTGAACCTGATTAGGAAGTAGCGACGATATAGCTCTACCATGACACAATGATCGTCATTATCGTTGTGCTGAAGATATGTAACCTGGTGAGTAACGTTATAAACTATAAACTATAAACTATTATAACGAGCGCGGTCTCTCTCCTTCCCCCCGCGCGCTCTCTCTTTCTTTCTTTCTC
>NW_014598108.1:0-534 GCF_000485595.1 Priapulus caudatus | reverse complement strand
CAATCCGGGCGGAAGGCTATGCTCCCATAAATCTTCCTGAAGAATTTGAAATCATTGTGACCACGCCTATGTGTGCAGATGACGATGGCCAGGAAGAACACACGGCTGCCTATTGCGCCCTGTATCAAAAAATGGATATTAAAACATTGGAGAAGCAGGTTTCTGAAGCCTTGAAAGTACATAATTCAAAGCAAAAACCTCTTTCACTATCAGAAAAGTTTACAGATTTCGTACACCACTGGTCATCCTATTTCCTCTTTTTTGGAATGCTCACTTTTTGGATGATCGGTTTTTTCGCCTTTGACAGGAATATCCAAACATTCAGCATTGCACTTGGAATATCTATCGTTTACTGGTTTTCAATCTTGCAAATTTCAATAAATCATAAAGTTAAAAGGCACAATAAAGACTCTGCTTTCTGGCGCAAGGTCTCTTCACACGAAGCCTGGGACTTTTTAAAACGATAGCATGCAGGTTTGGCTTGCTTTAAGTGCCTCATACATTGAACAGAGCATTACGTTATGAAAACTTAAG
>NW_014598107.1:0-534 GCF_000485595.1 Priapulus caudatus | reverse complement strand
GCAAGACTCACTCAATGCATTTGCGCGTTTAGATGCTGATGAGGCCATGAGCATCTTATCAACAGAGACTGCTATTAATAAAGAATTCGACACCATCGGGCGCTTATTAATCACTCACATGATGGAAGACCCACGTAACATTAAAAGCGTGCTACGCGTCTCATGGTGCGCAAGGTCATTAGAACGCATCGCGGCACATTCACAAAATATCGCCGAATACGTTATCTACCTAGTTAAAGGTAAAGATGTGCGCCACGTTAATCTCAGCGACATACGCCAAAAATATTTCCCACACGATGAAGAGAACGAGAATAACTAAAAAATCAACATGACATTGAAGAAGAATATCATATGTTTACCTTATTAATCGTCGAAGACGATACCGCGATACGAGAGATGCTGGAGCATTTTCTCACAACAAAAGGCTTTGATATTAAATCTGCTGAAGACGGCAAAAAAGCACTAAAAATATTACGTGAATCAACACCCGATCTCATCCTACTGGACTGGATGTTACCCGACATCGAAGGACCT
>NW_014598106.1:0-534 GCF_000485595.1 Priapulus caudatus | reverse complement strand
TTTTTATATTCGAGGAATCCTAACAGACAGCAGCTGTCATGAGTAGCTTGGAATGTGAAGCAAAGATCACTAAGTTTTATCATGATCTACTGCCAACAGCTTGCTTATCCGACACGCACGAATATGTCCACACAACTAAATAGCCGAGTGAAGATTGCCACTGCCGCCAATTATAGCGATGCTAACGATCCCTGGACGCTCGACAAGGTGCTCGAATTTTTTCCGCGACTACGTGAACGCCTGAACAACCAGGGTAACCAGCTTTCTGGTGGTGAGCAGCAAATGTTGGCCATTGCTCGCGCGTTGATGCTGAATCCGCGATTGTTAATCCTCGACGAAGCAACAGAAGGGCTCGCACCGCTCATTCGTCAGGAAATATGGCGACGACTAGAGCAACTGAAACAATCGGGATTGACCATTTTACTGATCGACAAGAATATCGATGAATTTGCGCATATCGCCGATCAGCATTTTATTGTCGAAAAAGGCCAGGTAGTCTGGCAAGGTAATTCGGATGCACTTTCAGAAGACACT
>NW_014598105.1:0-534 GCF_000485595.1 Priapulus caudatus | reverse complement strand
TCTCTCTCTCTCTCACTCGCTCTCTCTCTCTCTTTCACTCGCTCTCTTTCTACAGGTTTCCTTCTGTTGACGCTGCGGCTTTCTTTCTCTGAAGGCCATCAGCCTTCACCTGCCGAAGGCTTCAACCCTTTCTTAATACCACACCTCCCCCTCCTCCTTAATACCACACCTCCCCCTCCTCCTTAATACCACACCTTCCCCACCTGCTCCTTAATACTACACCTCCCCCTCCTCCTTAATACCACACCTTCCCCCTCCTCCTTAATACCACACCTCCCCCTCCTCCTTAATACCACACCTTCCCCTTCCTCCTTAATACCACACCTCCCCCCTCCTCCTTCCTACCACACCTTCCCTCCTCCTCCTTCCTTTATCTTCACTTTACTTCGCCCTTTATTCTAACCCTTCACTCCCCTCCCTGTCTTCTAACTCTACCCCTACCCCCTCTCCCTACTTCTACCTTTTCTCTACCCTACACCTTACCCATCTTATTAGCAACCATAATAACTACAACGGTCAACCCATCCTCTACCC
>NW_014598104.1:0-534 GCF_000485595.1 Priapulus caudatus | reverse complement strand
TATATATATATATATATATATATGCGTGTGTACTAGAATATTCGTGACGAGTATAGTCTTCCTTATAGTTCACCAAATTAGACCGCTGTTCTAGTCCTCGCTTTACTAAATTACTATCGTTCAGAGGATGATATACGCGTTGTTATGGTTTAGCCGCGAAGAAAAACGCCCATTCAAAGAGCTTACTGTGATTCGCTGTCAATGAGGATGGTTTTCATCATGCTCTGCTTTTGCGAGAACATACACTAAACGCGCCATTAAATTAAAATACATCGCTCTATATGACAAAGCGTCATGCACTAAAATTGAGAATGAAATACAAAATATAACGTTAGCATCGCTTAATTAATTTTTATTCAGCAGCAGCAGCAGCGGCGGCAGGGAGCAGCAGCAGCAGCAGCAGCAGCAGCAGCTGCAGCAGCAGCGGCGGCGGCAGGGAGTAGCAGCAGCGGCGGCGGCAGGGAGCAGCAGCAGCAGCAGCAGCAGCAGCAGCAGTAACATCAGTAGCAGCAGTAGCAGCAGCAGTAGCAGCAG
>NW_014598103.1:0-534 GCF_000485595.1 Priapulus caudatus | reverse complement strand
TCTCTCTCTCTCTCTCTCTCTCTCTCTCTCTCTCTCTCTCTCTCTCTCTCTCTCTCTCTCTCTCTTCCATCACTCTCTCACTCTCTATCTCTGTCTCTGTCTCTCTCTCTCTCTCTCTCTCTTTCTTTCTCTCTGTGTGTTTCGCTGTCTCTCTCCCCCCTCTCCCTCCCTCTCTCCCTCACACACACACACCAACTGTCTCTAGATCTTTCTGGTTATCGCTCTCACACACACGCGCACGCGCGTGCGCACACATAGCGCCTTATCTCACAATTTCCTTCCTCACTCGGTCTCACTCTCACCCTCACTCACTCCCTCCCTTCACACCCCCTTACCTCCCTCCCGTCTTTCCTCCCTCCCCCTCCCTCCCTTCCTCCTCTCGCTTCTTCTCTTATACTAATGAATAATTCAAGCATTCTCGTCCATATCTTCTTATCTAACCAATAATCTCTCTCTCTCTCTTCAATCGGCTTCTCTTTCACTGGAAGCATCACTGGCATCTCTGCAGCTCCTTTTAATCTCCTCCTCCTCCTC
>NW_014598102.1:0-534 GCF_000485595.1 Priapulus caudatus | reverse complement strand
TCTCTCTCTCTCTCTCTCTCTCTCTCTCTCTCTCTCTCTCTCTCTCTCTCTCTCTCTCTCTCTCTCCTCGTCTATCTCTCTCTCTCTCTTCTCTCTCTCTCTCTCTCTCTCTCTCTCTCTCTCGCTATCTCTCTTGCTCACTCAGCATCGCTCTCTACCCTTTTCCCTTCAATCTTGCTCACGAGGTCTGCCACCGATCATCTCGACATTTGCGTCGCATTCAGACGGCAGCCATCTCGTGGTAGCCGACCAGCTCACACACAGCCACACAGTCACAGCCAGTCAGTCAGTCAGCCAGCCAGGAATCACATATGCTAGCATCCCACCGGTGAAACTGCCTGTGTTCCTCCTTCACTCCTTTACGCCCCTCAATCCCAGGCTACGCAGCCGCTCCCTTGCTTAACTAACGTTAGGTAACTTTTAACGTTGTTATGAGGTATACACACACACACACACACACACACACACACACACACACACACACACACACACACACACACACACACACACACACACACACACACACACACACAC
>NW_014598101.1:0-534 GCF_000485595.1 Priapulus caudatus | reverse complement strand
ACGCCTCGCTCATCCCACCCGACCACCACCACCATCACCCCCACCGCTCCCCCACTCCCACCCCACGCCTCGCTCATCCGCCCCACCAAGACCAACGCTCACGACAACCCTCCTCCTACCCCTCCACCTCCACCCCGCGCGTCCCCTTCTCGCTCCCACCCACGACCCACCCGCACCCCCTTCCCACCACCGATCCAACTTCTCCCGACCCCCGCCGCTCACTCCCTTCCCGCTCACCCCCACCGCTCAGACCTCCGCGGTCTCAACCCACCCAACCTCCGCCGTATGCTGCCGTAGCCATCGACACATGCCCACATTCCCGTCCTCGCTCCAACCCTACCCCACCCCATCCCCGCCGCTAACCCCACCCCACCCCGCCGCTAACCCACCCACCCCGCCACTAACCCCTACCCGCTCTTCCCACCCTACCCCACCCACCCCGCCGCTAACCCCTTCGCTCACCCTCCCTGCTCCACCCACCCACCCACCCGCCGCTAACCCTCCCAGCTGTTCCTGCCTCGCTAGCACCCACCC
>NW_014598100.1:0-534 GCF_000485595.1 Priapulus caudatus | reverse complement strand
GTTCAATTCGTCGAGCAGGCAGATATTCTGGTGGTTTTTGATGCCATTGATTATGGCCTGAAACCTGGCGAGATGAAGCTGATTGAAGGCGATGATGTACCAAAGTATATGGGGGCAAAGAAAATGAGCCTACATCAGACAGGTTTTCAGGAGGTTCTGATGATGGCAGATATGCTTGAACGTTACCCTGACCATCTGTTGCTTGTTGGTGTGCAACCCGTTGACTTGGAAGATTTTGGCGGCAGTTTACGCGAAAAAACGCAACAGCAAATCGAACCATCAATTGCTGCAGCCATTAGCTGGTTAAAACAGTTTGATATTCATGCCACAAAACGCAAAACACCACTCACTGCCGAACAAACACTGGCCGGTGAGGAAGTTCATATAGGCAATTACGAGAAACACCGCCCATCTGCCAAACAGGCAAGCCGCGTTGGTGATGACCGTGTATTGAAATCAAAAGACTACAAAGTTGAATACAAACCTCACCCTCTCGACCCAGATCTGGCTGTTAGCTGCGATGTTGACCATCGA
>NW_014598099.1:0-534 GCF_000485595.1 Priapulus caudatus | reverse complement strand
CTCTAACTCTCATAATAGTTTTTCTGCTTACATTGAAATCCCGTGCTGCCTGAGAAATATTATTATTACGTGCCAATTGTTCTTTGATCTCATTTTTCTGTTTCGTGTTCAGTATTTGTGGCCGACCTAATACTTTTCCTTCTGCTTTAGCACGATTCATTCCTGATTGAGTTCGCTCGATTAATAGATCACGCTCGAACTCGGCTACGACTGTGATGATGCCCATTGTCATTTTTCCTGCCGCACTGGTCAAGTCAACGCCACCAAGTGCTAGACAATGCAAACGGATATTTGCTTTTTCCAGACGTTCTGCTGTTGATTTAACATCCATTGCATTACGTCCCAGGCGATCTAATTTTGTTACAACCAAGATATCTCCCGACTCCATCCGATCAATTAATTTACAAAAACCTGGTCTTTTTTTAGCGGCCACTGACCCACTAATATTTTCTTCGACGATTCGTTGCGGCTCAATGAAAAATCCTGCGGCCTTAATTTCTAAAATTTGATTTCGTGTTGTTTGGTCAAGAGTTG
>NW_014598098.1:0-534 GCF_000485595.1 Priapulus caudatus | reverse complement strand
TCAAAAAAGAGCTCTCGTAATAAAAAAAGTATTTTTTAGGCTGACACACACACACACACACACACAATATACGATAGTGGACACATAGCTGGATATGGAACGATGCTAGGGCAGCAGAGAGACTGGTCAGAAGCTTCAAGCCATTATAGCAATTCATCACTATCTCGTCACTAAATTACCAGGGCCGCTGAAAATGATGGAGGTGGCATTCAAGAGCGTATAAAGAAGGTTAAAAAAACCTTCTTTATACGCTCTTGATAACATGCGTGCAACACGTGCCTTCACGGAAACGCCTGGCGCCGGATCCAACAACCAACACACGCTGATGCCCCCCCCCCCCGGTGCGCGCACGCACCCACACTTACTACATTAAATTCCCACCTCTGATTCCCTCACCTTTGCTCTTTTCGCCTGCGCCTGTCTTTACTTCGTCTTAGGCCACCATTTTTTATTTTGTTGGTTTACAGCATTTTTTTGTTGTTGACTCGGTAAAGTAAGTAGAAAAATTGTCGTTTTATGTCAGACTTTAAACAA
>NW_014598097.1:0-534 GCF_000485595.1 Priapulus caudatus | reverse complement strand
CTCTCTCTCTCTCTCTCTCTCTCTCTCTCTCTCTCTCTCTCTCGTCTCTCTCTCTCTCTCTCTCTCTCTCTCTCTCTCTCTCTCTTCTTCTTCTCTCTCTCTCTCTCTCTCTCGTCGTCTCTCTCTCTCTCTCGCGTTTCTCTCTCTCTCTCTCTCTCTCTCGCTCTCTCTCTCCCTCCCTCCCTTCCTCCGTCTCTCTCTCTCCCTTACTCCTTTCTCTACCATGTCACCTTCTCTCTTATTCTGTCATTTTCTTTGTCATTCTTTCGTTCGCAGTCTCCTTTTTTCTTCTCAATCTATCTACATATCTCCCTCCGTCTGCCCCCTCTCTTGCAATCTAGCTTGCTCTCTGTGCACCTCTTGATCTTTCTCTCTGCCCCAACTTTTCCTCTCTCTCTCGCTCTTTCCTTACATAACCATGCGCTACCGGCTACCCGCAACACCACTGCTGTTTTAGTCTCTGCACGTTGACACACATTTATTCTCGCGGACGTGTTGATTTATCTCGTCTAGCCTCCGTCTCCACCTCCTCCT
>NW_014598096.1:0-534 GCF_000485595.1 Priapulus caudatus | reverse complement strand
GTGTGTGTGTGTGTGTGTGTGTGTGTGTGTGTGTGTGTGTGCGAGCGCGTGCGTGTGTGTATGCTGTGTGTGTGTGTGCGTGCATGCGTGCGTGCGTGCGTGCGTGCGTGTGTGTGTGTGTGTGTGTTTGTTTGTGTGTGTGTGTGTGTGTCTGTGTGTTTTGTGTGTGTATTTCACCGTGTAGGTTTTTTGGGTGTCTTGATGATCTAAATCAGTGACATTCAGTTTACCAGGGCATGGTGTCTTTGCTGTGGCTTGCGGACGACAAAAGTTGAAGGTTCGTCATAGACAGCGACGCTAAAGTCGACAACTTCATCTCGTATGTCAGACACGGTGAATATTGATAATCCCATGTCAACCTCCTATAATACATGGGACACAATTAAAATCTACTACTATACTACTTCTGCTACATTGCTGTTCGTTCTTATTTCATTATTATATTATATTACATTACATTACCTTATATTATATAATATTATATTATTATTATGTTATATTATGTTATATTATATTATATTATATTATATTATA
>NW_014598095.1:0-534 GCF_000485595.1 Priapulus caudatus | reverse complement strand
TAGATAGATAGATAGATGTCATAATGTTATATATATATATAATATAATAACATATATAATAGCGAGAGCGTATTAAGAAGGCTTTCTTTATACGCTCTTGATAATATAGCAGGACACTCGTCAGTCCTGACATACCTTGTCTCTCTCTCACTTACATCTGAGTTTAAACAGCGGCAGGTAGGTAGAAGTTTTTCGATATATTATGACCGACAGACAGACACACATCACACGGGGCAGACGTCCGCTGTCATGCGTATAGTATTTACGTGGTGTTTACGTGAGAGTGTGGTGCAATATCATTTGCACACAATTGCCCCTGGGTTTGTTGATTCACTCACCCACACCCCATTATATGTGACGACGTCGCTCGCACACACACGTACATACACACACACGCACACGCACGTACTCACACACGTACACACACACACACACACACGCACGCACGCACACACGTACATACACACACACACGCACACACACACGTACATACACACACACGACACACACGACGACACGACACGACACACACAC
>NW_014598093.1:0-534 GCF_000485595.1 Priapulus caudatus | reverse complement strand
CTATATATAGTCATATGTTAGTACCTGTGTGTGCGTGTGCGTGCGTGCGTGCGCGTGCGTGTGTGTGCGCGCGCGTGCGTGCGCGTGTGTGTGTGTGTGTACGTGTCTGTGTGTGTGGAAGATGGTCGTGTAGAACTCCTGCCATGTTATCAGTATACACTGTATTTTATATAAACGAGATTAAATTAACCAATGTATTGGTAACTAAGTGATCACTTGATCACAGTTCGCTTGATACCGACTATTCAATATTTTGCATAATTTGATATAATCATAATTTAATTATCATTTTAACTGTGATCAAGACCGAATGAACGGAAATTTAGTTCTTTGAAATAAATATACATCAGTTGATTTAATCTTGCTTTATATTATTATATCTACGCTGATAATACAGCAAGAGTGCTTCCCACCTCCTTTATTCTACTATATATAATATCAAGAGCTAATAATACAAGGTATTATTAGCTCTTGATAATATCAGAAGTAAATAAAAACTATTTGTTATTCACTCCTTATTATTCACTCCAACAC
>NW_014598091.1:0-534 GCF_000485595.1 Priapulus caudatus | reverse complement strand
TTTTTTTCACCAAAACGCCGACGACTTCATCAGAATAGGTCAACATTTGCGGGATAAAACTTTCAATAACTTGATACAACTCTCTTACTTCAGCAATTGATTTACGACCATTTAAAATAACTTCTACGTTATTGCGGTAGTTACGCCAGTCTGAATCAACAGGCTCTAAATCTACCAGCATATCTTCCGCTAAAGGATTAGTAGAAACATCACCCGCACGGTATACATTTGAAATAGCGTCGAATTTCTTACGTGATAAAAACAAACGATCAAAGGCTTCTTCACTACCCGACGATGCCCCTAATGAAAATGTTGCCATTTGTTGTGAGAGCAAAAGCTGCTCAGCAGATAATTCGACGTGTCGCTGTAAACTCGCTCGTTTATCAGCCACGTAAACCAAGCTACCTAACATGAGTATGATAAAAATAGACAGTAACACGCCGAGTATGACTAGCTGCTTACCAATTGCAATGTTTTTTCGTTCTGCGCTCATAAGGCATTATCTCCATCCAACTTAATTCGTCTTTTTTTGAC
>NW_014598088.1:0-534 GCF_000485595.1 Priapulus caudatus | reverse complement strand
GTGTGTGTGTGTGTGTGTGTGTGTGTGTGTGTGTGTGTGTGCGTTGCGTGCGTGCGTGCGTGCGTGCGTGCGTGCGTGTGTGTGCGTGTGTGTGTGTGTGAGCGTATAGCTAATCACTACGGCAATGAGACGCCATCAGCGTATAGCATCTTCAGTGAAACGAAGGCATATCCACTGATAAATGCTTGCGGGGAGTTGAAAACTAGCGTACACACTATATACGCCCCCATGTAACACACCAAGGAACCTCATAGCATTCTACATGCGGTTCTGGCGTGTTGCCATCGCCTATAACATTAACGTATCTCGGTCGCCGCGTTAGACCACGCTTCGTTTCTATTCCGTTCATGTGATGTCAACACTTGGACAGTGGTCTGCGCCTCCGGAACTACGCCTCCATCTGTTGGCACAACGCCATGCACCATGTGAGTGAAGTCGGCCGACGATCGCTTCCTTGTACGCCGCTGCTGCTAGAGTTACGGCTAGCGACGATGAATATATATATATATATATATATATATATATATATATATA
>NW_014598087.1:0-534 GCF_000485595.1 Priapulus caudatus | reverse complement strand
GTTTACTTTAACCGCTTGCGAATACGTTCCGATAGCCTGTGGCGCTTTATCTGTTGAGATGATTTCTTTGCTCATTGTTATCCTTATTTGTTTTTATCTATTGTTTTAAAAAAGATTCGATCAAATACGAGCGATACGCATCGCACTCGGAACTTTACGCAAGCGACGCATAATTCTCGCAAGATGATCTCTGTCACTAACCGATATATGATAGTTGAGCGAGATATTAAAACCATCACGGTCTTCTATGTCCACATTTTCAATGTTTGCACCTTCGTCGGAAATGATCGTTGCCGTGCGAGCCAAAACGCCGGGTTTATTATTCACATCCATGCGTATCATTACTGTGAAATCGCCCTCTGGATTATCCGCCCATTTGACCTCGACATATTTATCTGGATGCTGGCCGGTCTGATCGAGATTTTTACAACCGTCAATATGAACCACCATGCCTCGACCTCGACTCAACACACCGATGATATTATCTCCAGGAATCGGGTGACAGCATTTCGCATACGATACCACCATTCCTTC
>NW_014598086.1:0-534 GCF_000485595.1 Priapulus caudatus | reverse complement strand
TGCGTGCGTGCGTGCGTGCGTGTGTGTGTGTGCTTGCACGCGCGTGTGTCGTCCGTTGCGAAACGGTGTTTGCACGCGGTTGCAATGCCCATTTTGCTGTCAGTGACCCCTAGCCCGGGGTGCGAGGTGGCGGCGGCGGTTGTGGTGGGGGCGGGCGGCGGCGGCCTGCTTGTGCGGGTGGTGGGGGCGGTGCACGGGAGGCGCGATAATAAACACGCCGCGCGCAAAAACGCGCCCTGATTTCTCCCATCAATAAATAACGCGTGCTGCCTGCGCGCCGCGAGAGAACAGATGCGGGGCGAGCGTGTAGCAGGCGTGCGGTGAGCCTGATACCGCCGCCGCTGCCGCCGCTGCTGCTGCTGCTGCTCCGCGGAGACTGCAGCCGCCGCTGATCCGTTGTCTCTCATACCGCTGCTGGTGGTGGTGGTGGTGCTGCTGCTGCTGGTGGTGGTGGTGATGGTGGTGGTGGTGGTGCTGCTACTGCTGTTGCTGCTGCTGCTGCTGCTGCTGCTGCTGGTGGTGGTTGTGGTGGTG
>NW_014598085.1:0-534 GCF_000485595.1 Priapulus caudatus | reverse complement strand
AGGGGCTGCCCTGATACCAGGCGTCGACGAGTTTTTTCAAGGAAGATACCGCTCAGTAGAGGTTCTGTTATTCAGTATCGCGTTGCCGAGTTGTGATACTCAAACGGGAATAACCTAGCTGCCCCGCCGCATCCATGGCGTTCACTACCGCCTGATGTGGTGCTTTGCCATCGGCAGATATAATCACTGGTAATTCAGTATCGCCCTTACCCACCTTCTTAATCGCCGCACGCAGGGTTTTGAATTCATGATTAATCAGTGCACGCTCATTAATGACGTACTCGCCCTTGGCACTGATGACAATTTCAATTTGGTTATTCTCAGCAGCAATCTGTTCGCCTTCGGCTTCAGGTAAGTTAAGGCTGATGTGAGTTTCCTTTTTGAAGGTGGTGGACACCATAAAAAAGATCAGCAACAAAAACACCACATCAATCAGTGGTGTCAGGTTAACGCTAATTTCTTCACCGCGCTGTCTACGAAATTTCATTCGTGTTATTCCCCAGCGTTTTCTTCAATAGCGTTTTTACCACGTTC
>NW_014598084.1:0-534 GCF_000485595.1 Priapulus caudatus | reverse complement strand
AGAGAGAGCGACGTGGTGGTGGTGACACTGGTGGTGAAGATGGTGACAAGCACGCGCGCTCCCTGGCGGTTAACCACGGCACTGACACTGCAGCCCGCAAATCTCAGATCCCCGCGCAAGCCGATTGGCGCGCCATTGTGCCCCCGCATAGAATGCGTTTGATGTCCGCATGAAAAGCAGTCGCAGACGATCGCCACGCACGGGATAAGCCGTCGACGAAGACAATGCCGGCAGTTGGCTCGAAAAAGGCGTCTGCGAAAACACACCAAACAAAACACACGCGGGGGACGGGCGGAGTGTAGCGACTCAAGGCTTAACCAGGGAGCGGCGCCTCCGAGAGAGAGAGAGAGAGAGAGAGAGAGAGAGAGAGAGAGAGAGAGAGAGAGAGAGAGAGAGAGAGAGAGAGAGAGAGAGAGAGAGAGAGAGAGAGAGAGAGAGAGAGAGAGAGAGAGAGAGAGAGAGAGAGAGAGAGAGAGAGAGAGAGAGAGAGAGAGAGAGAGAGAGAGAGAGAGAGAGAGAGAGAGAGAGAGAGAG
>NW_014598083.1:0-535 GCF_000485595.1 Priapulus caudatus | reverse complement strand
ATCAAGTAAGGCGTGTAACTATTTAGCCTGTCAGGATTTATGCAATTCGATCCATAAATAAATTCTGGGCTCAATCCACATTGATTCTCCAGATGGCTGACTGGTGTCGCGTAGTTGCATAAAAGTACTTCCGTCATATTTAATCTTCCTGGTTTGCTTTATTCAGTCAATTGCCAGATCAGTCCCTGGCAACCTTTTTGAAATTTATCTGGCGGCCTGAGCCGTAGGAATAATGGCTAGTTGAGCGAATACAAACGCAAATAGCGTCCCTAGACTTTTTAGTATAGACCTTGATTCCACTAAACGACTTTCAAACCAGGACAATATCGGACAAATCCTTTGCTTTACATGGCTATTCATATGAACAACCATCTCCTGAACTGAATACCTAAAAGCTTACTTATCTGATTAGTATTGCGAATTCTGAATTTGTACCGTTGGATAACCCCGAAGTGAAAAACCCTGATAAAATCAGGGGAAACATCTATGGTCGCTGATGAGCCCTGACAATCAGAGAGCCATCAAAGCAACAGCT
>NW_014598082.1:0-535 GCF_000485595.1 Priapulus caudatus | reverse complement strand
ACACACACACACACACACACACACACACACACACATACACACAGGAAGAGAGAAAGAAAGAGAGCGCGCGCGAGAGAGAGCGAGAGAGAGAGAGAAAAGAAGATAAAGAAGGCATCAAACAATTAGCCTTTCCAGTTACCTCCTATACATACAGAGATACCAGCATACCATACCATACATATATATATATATATATATATATATATACTTGCGATGCCTGGGGATAGATGGAGAGATAGAAGGCTCTATAAGTAGTTAGGATCTGTATATATACAGTCATGGGATTGTGCGTGCCCTGCCTAATATATATGGTCGGTACACGCGCACGTACACACGCACGCACGCACGCACCCACACACAAGCACACGCACGTACAAACTCACGCACACACCCACACACAAGCACACGCACGTACACACGCACGCACGCACGCACGCACGCACCCACACACAAGCACACGCACGTACACACGCACGCACGCACCCACACACAAGCACACGCACGTACACACGCACGCACGCACCCACCCACCCCA
>NW_014598081.1:0-535 GCF_000485595.1 Priapulus caudatus | reverse complement strand
CTTGATAATATTTCGTCTGCGTCCAAAAATAACACCCAGTTATTCATGGCGCTATCAATGGCTAATTGTTTTTGTGCGGCAAAACCGAGCCAGTCTTGATGAATCAGCCGTACATCATGCTGTTTTGCAATGGTGAGGGTTTGATCGCTGCTGCCAGAATCGACAATCACAAGGTCATCGCTTAGTCGTTTCGATTGCGCTAGGCTTGCGTGTAAATGCTCTTCCGCATTGAGGGTGATATAGACGATAGATAGCGATGGGATCACGATGGCTTTACCTTGCAGAGTGGGAGCGTTTCTGACAGGCTATATTCCTTTAATTTCCGTTAATTAGCAACTCTCAGCGAGACAAGAAGCGCATCGTGTTAGAAAAACTTCAAAAAGAAAATAAGTCTAAAGGTCGAAACAATACCTTCTCCTTGATTATCCCGACCTGGAATAATTTGCCCTATTTGCAGCTGTGTTTAAAAAGCATTGCGACGCATTCTACTTTTGATCATCAAGTGATTGTGCTGATCAATGAAGGCAGTGATGGC
>NW_014598080.1:0-535 GCF_000485595.1 Priapulus caudatus | reverse complement strand
GTACTACGCACTATGCACTATGCACTATGTACTACGTACTACGTACTATGTACTACGTACTATGTACTACGTACTATGTACTACGTATTATGTACAACGTACTATGTACTATGTACTATGTACTATGTACTACGTACAACGTACTATGTACTATGTACTATGTACTATCTAAAACGTACTACGTACTACGTACTATCTAGGATGAACTACGTACTACGTACTATGTACTATGCACTATGCACTATGCACTATGTACTACGTACTATGTAATATGTATTATGTACTACGTACTATGTACTATGCACTATGCACTACGTACTATGTACTATGTACTATGTACTATGTACATGTACTATGTACTATGTACTATGTACTATGTACAACGTACTATGTACTACGTACTACGCACTATGCACTATGTACTATGTACTACGTACTACGTACTATGTACTACGTACTATGTACTACGTACCATGTACTACGTACTATGTACTACGTACTATGTACTATGCACTATGTGCTATGCACTATGCAC
>NW_014598078.1:0-535 GCF_000485595.1 Priapulus caudatus | reverse complement strand
GTGGTCGGTTGGGTAACTGGCTTTGCTAAAACGATGATGAGAAAGGCAAAAGTTGATGAATTGCTGATCAACTTCATCGGTTCGATAATGAAATCGATTCTTTTACTGTTTGTCGTCATCGCATCATTGAATCAATTGGGTGTTGATACAACATCACTCATTGCATTGATTGGTGCTGCGGGTCTTGCCATTGGTTTGGCGCTTCAGGGCTCATTGCAGAACCTTGCGTCTGGCGTAATGCTGATTATTTTCCGACCATTTGGTATCGGTGATCTTGTTGATACAGCTGGTGTTATGGGTGTGATTGAAGAGATCGGTATCTTCACTACGACAATGCGCTCTGCTGATAATCGCGAGATCATTATCCCTAATGGCGATATCTTCGGTGGTACTATCACGAATGTGTCTGCACGACCAACACGCCGCGTTGATATGGTTTTTGGTATCGGTTATGACGATGATATCAAAAAAGCGAAAGAGATCATTCAGGACATCCTTGATAAAGATGATCGCGTTTTAAGTGAACCTGCACCAC
>NW_014598077.1:0-535 GCF_000485595.1 Priapulus caudatus | reverse complement strand
CTGGCTTTTGCCATTCCCATCACATTGTAGTTTGGGATAGAAGTGATCGCACCTAAATAGCTCAAGGTCAACATTGATCCATTGCGTGCTTCCATCATTGGCTTGGCGTATTTTGCCATGGCGATAAAGCTGTAGGCGCTGATATCATGCGCTATCATGGAGCCTTCACGCGTGGTGTTCTCTACAATACTGCCAGCCAGCTGCTCTTTTGGTGCAAAAGCAACTGAGTGCACTAAGGTATCCAAACCATCCCAATGCCTTGCTAATTCGGTAAAACACTGCTCAATCGACTCATCACTTGCGACATCACAGGGGATCACAATATCCGAACCAAATTCTTTTGCGAACTTTTCTACGCGAGATTTCAAACGGTCATTTTGATACGTAAAAGCAAGTTCAGCACCCTCTCGGTGCATAGATTGTGCGATACCATAGGCGATGGAACGATTACTGGCGATACCCGCAATAAGGACTCGTTTACCTGCTAAAAAACCCATGAAGTCTTCCTTTATTAGATTGAGATGTTATTGATACG
>NW_014598075.1:0-535 GCF_000485595.1 Priapulus caudatus | reverse complement strand
AATAACTCAACCTTTTGACTCCGGAGGCCCTCCACACCCTTACCAATACGGATGCTTCTGTGTTGACTTCGGTGGGCGTTAAACCCCTCGTCGACCTCAATCATTGCATTTCGAAGCTGTCTGCTATGCCAGTTCTCAGGAGCTGCGGACTCCCTACGGCCTGTACAATTCTCTGTGTACCCAAAGCACTCGCTACGCTCACGGGGCAGGCTCTACGCTTCACCTGTTTTGTTCGAGATTTATACTCTCCGCCACAGGCGCAACACTCGATACGGGTGGTTGGTTAGACCTTGCCCGACAGGGACTCTCACCCTGCAAGATGCATCAAGATTAAACTTGACGCTCTAACGCCCCAGCCAACAGGTGTGCCAACTAGCAGTACTGTTGCAACAGTACCAGCGATAACCCCTACACCGGTACTCGTTAATGCTTTCACCGCAATCTCATTCTTTTCTGTCACGGCTTCAGCCTGCGATATCTGGTAACAGCTAGCAGCCAGACCAACGCCTGCTAACACAACGCCGCCTTTAGAGGC
>NW_014598074.1:0-535 GCF_000485595.1 Priapulus caudatus | reverse complement strand
CTCTCTTCCCTCTCTCCCTTCTCGCCCCTCCTTCTCCTCTCTGAATAATCTCCCCCTCTCTCGTGCAGCAGCAGCAGCAGTAGCAGCAGCAGCAGCAGCACCAGCAGCATCCACAGCAGCAGCAGCAGCAGCAGCAGCAGCAGCAGCAGCCGCAGCAGCCGCAGCAGCGGCAGCAACTTCTCGTAAATGTCAACATCGAATAGATCGGAGTGCGGCGGCTGAGGCCGTAACGTCGGTCCGGTTTACGGTCTCCGGCTTAACGTCGAATCTCCGCTGCATTCGAATCGGTTTTGATGCGATCCGGCGATAAATCAA
Source organism: Priapulus caudatus (assembly GCF_000485595.1). Classification (NCBI taxonomy): domain Eukaryota; kingdom Metazoa; phylum Priapulida; class Priapulimorpha; order Priapulimorphida; family Priapulidae; genus Priapulus; species Priapulus caudatus. Next base: position 220 of record NW_014598074.1, on the reverse strand, counting down.
ACCGATTCGTATCGATAGATGATTGCTGGGATTCCGGTCGATGAATAAATCAATTTATATGTTGATAACTACGAATACAGACACACAAAAAACGCACGTACACACACGCATATATACGCACACACGCATGTGCGCACGCACGCACACATGCACGCACACACACGCACACACGCACGCACACATACACACACGTACGCACGCACGCACGCACGCACACATA
>NW_014598073.1:0-535 GCF_000485595.1 Priapulus caudatus | reverse complement strand
TAATAATAATACGTAATAACATCATCTCGTCTTACCTCAACCACAGACCCACCATTCCCTAGCGTTCTAAACAGCAAGCAGGCGCTCTCTCTCTGGATTTGTGTTTTACGTCATCATCGGGAATAGAATGCCATTAAGGCCCCCGCTAGGTGGCGGTAAGGCGGTAGTTATCTATCCGTAACCATCCTCGCACAGAGAGCCATTAGACGTTTCATTAACGCTGAATGACAGAGTGCTTTGTCCTGGGAGAAAGAGGCAGTCGATGCAGCGAGTACGTATCTGCGTGGGTGGGTTACACAGTGTGCAGGGAGGATGCGGTGCCATGCACTGAAGCTCACAGTTGTCTCTGCGTGGGTACACAGTGCGGTGGGAGGATGCGGTGCCATGCACTGAAGCTGACAGTTGTCTTAGATCGGATGTTAATACTGGGTAATGTCGGCGGGCATTGATACCTCACATGCTGTCGCTGACAGCGTTGATAGGAAGTCGGCACGCAATCTCTCTCTCACTCGCTGTCTTTCTCTCTCTCTCACTG
>NW_014598072.1:0-535 GCF_000485595.1 Priapulus caudatus | reverse complement strand
GGTCGGGCAAAGGTCCTCTTTACATAAAGTTGCCAACGCGCTGATATTTTCATATAGGATACTGTTCATATAAGATACTGTTCATATAGGATACTGTTCATATGGGATACTGTTCATATGGAATACTGTTCATATAGGATACTGTTCATATAGGATACTGTTCATATAGGATACTGTTCATATGAGATACTGTTCATATAGGATACTGTTCATATAGGATACTGTTCATATAGGATACTGTTCATATAGGATACTGTTCATATGGGATACTGTTCATATATGATACTGTTCATATAGGATACTGTTCATATAGGATACTGTTCATATAGGATACTGTTCATATAGGATACTGTTCATATAGGATACTGTTCATATAGGATACTGTTCATATAGGATACTGTTCATATAGATACTGTTCATATAGGATACTGTTCATATAGGATACTGTTCATATAGGATACTGTTCATATAAGATACTGTTCATATGAGATACTGTTCATATAGGATACTGTTCATATAAGATACTGTTCATATA
>NW_014598071.1:0-535 GCF_000485595.1 Priapulus caudatus | reverse complement strand
CCTGCAACGGATTTAAGACACTTTTCCTATTGGTAGTATTCAATGCATAGGATTCAATTACCATAATGCTAAAACAGCGTAGATCCAAAACTGCACTATCAATCATCTTTAACCGGACATAACCATCTTCACCAGTAATCACCTTGTCGCCAAGATAAACTGGCTCTCCGGTTGATAACTTGCGTGAAGTTTTTCTTTTATCCACCGCAACAACACTACCTTCCGTTTCAAATACCACGCCCACCTTTTGTAGCTTGATAGGTTTCGCTCGCGAATTATGCACCGCTATTTTCTTAGGTAGCTTTAGACGAACGCCTGCTTTCATACGCGTTGGATCAGCGCCAATAAATGCATGCGGATTATGACGCACAATATCCTTAGAAATCTTTGCCCATTCTTTAGTACGATTAGGGTATAAACGTTTTACAATATTGTGCAGCGTCTGACCTTTTTGCACATGCAAATAACGCATGTCAGTGCTGTAGCTATCTTTCGCAACAGCTACATTCTGGATTAGACCAAGGGCAAATATAAA
>NW_014598070.1:0-535 GCF_000485595.1 Priapulus caudatus | reverse complement strand
TTTGGGGCAAGTCATAATGTCTGGCGGGCAAATGAATTTTCCAAGCGAGCCACCCCTCTATTTTCGGCGGCACATTGCAATGAATAATCATCAGTAGCTAGGTAATCTGCAATGAGGGCATTTAAACGGAGGCATATTTGTGCCATGAACAGAGTTGACGTCTCCTTTCTGGACAGCGAGGGTCAGGGTGAAGGGGCGATGGACGAAGGAGGGTCCCTCAGAGAATTCTTTCGACTTCTCATGGAAGAGTTGAAAAACTCGGAGCTTTTCACAGGAGCAGACGACAGAAAAGTTCTCAGCTTGTCAGCAAATGGTAAAAGTTCAGTATTGTGTTTGCGCTGTGCTTCGTGACGGAACACCCACACTTGTCAACGTGACACGAGAAAATGTTTCCTTTGAATTCTAGTCAGTGCAACTGCAACTGTGGTGTCTCTGGTGAAAAACAAAAACAACAGGACTATTCATAATGACTTATCACCCGACTTACACAGATTAGACTAGTTATATGTCAAAATGATGCTCCAGCTTCCGTAGG
>NW_014598069.1:0-535 GCF_000485595.1 Priapulus caudatus | reverse complement strand
TGCCCTGTTCGTCTGTCTCCAGACCTTTTAATCGTAAACCGAGATAGCGAGTCAATGGCTTGAGCGTGTGATGACCCATTTCTTCCGTGACTATGAGGTCACCAACACTGGTTGCGGTCATTAAAGCGACTGTCATCGCCGACGTATTACCGTTCGTTAACTGTACAACCTCTGGACAGGTGTCGAATCCGCAGCGCGCCAGCCAAATGGCTGCGGCATCGTGGTAAAGACGCTGCGCTCTTGTCGGACGAAAGGAAAAGATGACTGAAGCGGGTAATTTATCACTAAGCTGCGATAGCGCGGCACGCATACTATCCATATGTATTGACGCAGAAACCGGTTTTAATATTGAACAATCTATCAGCGAGTGGTTTAGATCATCGCCTTCGTCTTGCCACGGGGAGCGTAAACTGGAACCATTGGTACGTACAAAAGAACCTCGTCCGACCTCCCCTGAAACAAATCCACGCCGAATCAATTCCTCGTAGGCCCGGCTAATGGTTTGTATGCTGAGCCCCAGCTGATCCGCAAGCTC
>NW_014598068.1:0-535 GCF_000485595.1 Priapulus caudatus | reverse complement strand
CATGAAACTTTGGACGTTATTGCGTATAATGAACCCTTCCAGAGCGCTCCTTGAGTGGTAGCGCTTGCCTGTGAATTAAGATCATCGATTATAATTTTATGGATAATGTGGCATGAATTCTGAAAAAGTCGTTTTTGCATTTTTTATTGTATTGGCTTTAACGCTCAATTTTGGATTTTTCATTGGCAGTTTTGATCTTCCTGATCATCATAATGCTTATGAGTTGTTTGCCGCTATTGTGGTTAGCTTAATTGCGACCGTGTTGAAATTTGGCGATAGAACGCATATTGGTGCTGTTTTCCTCGCCACAAGTTTGGTGGCAGATTTGCAATTAATCGCTGCCGCTATTGTGTGGGGTATGGTTGAGCAAGTATTTGATAGCGTACTAAGTGGCGGCTCTTTGGCTACCGTTGTCTCTCTCTCGGGAGGTGCTTTGTTAGCAAATGTCACATCGGTTATCTTATTGGTTGCTGAAACCATTACCGTTCGTCGATAGTTTTACTTCGAGTTAATAGCTAGTGCATTATGCATAACC
>NW_014598067.1:0-535 GCF_000485595.1 Priapulus caudatus | reverse complement strand
GTGCGTGCGTGTGCGTGCACGTGCGTGCATGTGCGTGTGTGGGTGTGTGCGTGTGCGTGTGTACGTGCGTGCATGTGCGTGTGTGGTGGTGTGTGGGTGGGTGTGCATGTGCGTGTGTACGTGCGTGCATGTGCGTGTGCGTGTATGAGCGTGTGTACGTGCGTGCATGTGCGTGTGTGCGTGTGTGCTGATCACGGTTAGCGCGCGCTGAAGAGGGATGCAGATACGTGTCAGTCATACGTATCATGATCACCGGCGCACGTAATACGTTCATTATTTCGTGGTAACAAAAGAAGCGGGCGAGCCATTCGTCGATGTTTTGGCGAATGTCAATCGAGTGAAATCAATATTAGGCGAACTATTCGTTAATTGCTAGCCGTGTGACGTAAGTATGATGTGTTCGTTGTGTTCGTTGTGTACGTGTGTGTGTGTGTGTGTGTGTGTGTGTGTGTGTGTGTGTGTGTGTGTGTGTGTGTGTGTGTGTAGTGTGTGTGTGTGTGTGTGTGTGTGTGTGTGTGTGTGTGTGTGTGTGTGT
>NW_014598066.1:0-535 GCF_000485595.1 Priapulus caudatus | reverse complement strand
CTTATTGATTGTTAGGCCTGTTTCTTCCTTCGTTTCACGACAAACAGCTGTTTGGCTAGCTGAAAACACATCACCCTGCGCTTGATCCAATTCATGTTTTTCAACTTTGCCTCCGGGAAAAACCCAGGCACTAGCAGCGAAATCGAGCTTTGAATTGCGTTCTAATAGTAATACTTCCAGTTCAGCACCCTGTTCTCGAACGATGACGACCGTTGCTGCGGGTTTTATTGTTTCAGGCATGGTCGTATTATTGCATGATTAAGTTAAAGAACCTCTGATTAACGAAGTTGGGTAACAAGTTGATATTAATAGTCATGCTTTTTCAGCATAGTGGGCGTCGAGCAAACGAATTTACTATCGAAATCCATCATTTTGACCGATATCGGCTAGCTAATGGTCAAGTTTAAAGTTAATTACAATTAACTGTATGCTTTTGCGTTTTATTGTGGTCTGTAATTAGGTTACAATTTAGTTATTAGACAGTTTTATAAGCCTGTTCCTAGATTGTAGTAGATCTTGAACAGGCAATTTTTTA
>NW_014598065.1:0-535 GCF_000485595.1 Priapulus caudatus | reverse complement strand
CCATCGCATAGCTGAGCTTGAACTATATCTTGATACGGGGAGAAAAAGTTGGCAGGAAATGCAGGAGATGCAAGCTAAGCTTGAGGGGTATCAAACTTCAAAGCTATCTGATAATCAACGAATATTGATGCTGAATATGTTACTTGTCGGCGCCGCAGAGAGCTTGAGGCTTAAAGCCTATGAAGACACATGGGCTTTGCTCAAAAAAGCCAAAAAAATATTTTCAGAAGATGATATTAAAGAAGCGTCTAAAGATGAAGAGGCACGTTATTTACACGCTTTTTATTATGAAATAATGGGGCATCTATATTTTTTAGAAGGGAATGTGAATGCCGCACTGAATGTTTATTCGAAAATTGCAAGACCCGGCGTTGCTGATCCACAGGCTACTGGACGCTATCGCTATTTATTGATACGTGTCGATAGTGCTTTTGCTTGCCTTGGTTTTCAACAAAAAAATACCTCGGTAAAACCCCACCATTTTAAATACTTTGACTATGCGGTTGCTAATTTATCGGCACTTGCCAGTGAATAT
>NW_014598064.1:0-535 GCF_000485595.1 Priapulus caudatus | reverse complement strand
ACACACACACGACACACACACACACACACACACACACACACACACACACACACACACACACACACACACACACACACACACACACACACACACACACACACACACACACACAGCCACAGCGGCATCGTGCACTGAATTCATGCTTTAATGATAAAACTAATCTTGAAAATAGTTGTGAAGGGAAGGCGTGAAGGATTTTATAGGCGCTTGCAAGCCGCGTGTGATCAAATAGAGTGTATTAAGTCGATAAAGGTCGGAAAAGGACGTAGCTGGCTGGCCTCTTTCGCTTAAAGCGCATTGTGATCGCGGTTGAATATAGAGAGTGAGACCGAGAAAGTAAGGAACCGTTAGCTGTTCGAGTATGCGTGCGTGCGTGCGTGCGTGCGTGCGTGCGTATGAGTGAGAACGTGCAGACACACACACACACCCACACAGCCACAGCACACACACACACACACACACACACACACACACACACACACACACACACACACACACACACACACACACACACACACACACACACACACACACA
>NW_014598063.1:0-535 GCF_000485595.1 Priapulus caudatus | reverse complement strand
TAATTTAGGCATAGAGACAGACAGAGACAGCCAGCAACAGGTCGGCGAACTGACATAATCTATATTCAGGCGTCGACCTATATTTAGCCGTATATAAGTAGTCACCTTATATTATCCTGACACGACTTGATAACAACCCTCACCGAAATAGTTTCAACGCTGTTTAAGGCTCGTGCGTATTTGATTACATCCTTTTGCCGTAAGAGATGAATCAGTTTATCGGCATACCCTGCGTTATTAATATATATATATATAGATATATATCGTCCTCACGCCACAGAGAATACCGGAGAGAAGCTTGGGTAGTAGACGAACGCCGTGAAACTGAGCCTGGGGTTTAAACGGTGCCTGATGGCTCGCCGCTTTGGTGTGTCTGCCCCCGGCTCAAACCGCCTGGCCAGCGTGTCAAGTTCGTGTTCGTGTACGTGTGTGTGTCTGTGTGTGTGTGTGTGTGTGTGTATGTGTGTGTGTTGTTTGTTTGTTTGTTTGTTGTGTGTGTGTGTGTGTGTGTGTGTGTGTGTGTGTGTGTGTGTGT
>NW_014598062.1:0-535 GCF_000485595.1 Priapulus caudatus | reverse complement strand
ATCATCGCCCAAAATAGCGGCTGTATATTCTTTGCCTTCAACCCACTTCTCAGCGATCACTGTGCCGCCACACTTTTGAGCTTTTTCCCATGCCGGTATTAATTCACTTCCTGCTTCGACTTTACTCATACCAATGCTCGAACCTTCAAGCACGGGTTTAACTATTAGTGGCACACCTATTTTTTTAAGCGCCTCATCACAGCTTTGCTTAGAATCTAGAATATAAAAGTCTGGTGTTGGCAAATCACTGGCTAGCCAAACGAGTTTTGTTTTCAATTTATCCATCGCTAACGACGATGCCATTACACCCGAACCGGTATAAGGCAATTTCATTACTTCAAGCAAACCTTGCATGGTTCCATCCTCACCACCACGACCATGCAACATAACAAAAATACGTTGGTAACCGCCTACTAGTAAATCATTAACAATACTTTCACCAACGTCCACGCCATGCGCATTAACACCTTTTGCCTTAAGTGCCGACAACACTGCACTACCACTTTGTAAAGATATTTCTCTTTCCGCAGATTGG
>NW_014598061.1:0-535 GCF_000485595.1 Priapulus caudatus | reverse complement strand
ACACACACACACACACACACACACACACAACACACACCACCACCACACACACACACACACACACACACACACACACACACACACACACACACACACACACACACACACACACACACACACACACACACACACACACTCACAAACACGGTGGTGACGATCACTGCAGTAGCGCACTGTCATCTACCACCGCTGCTCTGCTATGCAATGTAACATCCACACAGTCCTGCTATGCAATGTCACATACACACATTCCTGCTATGCAATGTCATGCATAGCACACATTCCTGTATGCGTGTTACATACACACAGTCCTGCTATGCAGTGTTACATCCACGCAGTCCTGCCATGTAATGTTACATACACTCACTCCTGCTAGGCAATGTAACACACCCATGCACGCACACACGCACGCACGCACGCACGCACGCACGCACGTACGCACGCGCGCACACACACACGCACGTACTCACGCACGCACGCACGCACACACACACACACACACACACACACACACACACACACACACACACGACAC
>NW_014598060.1:0-535 GCF_000485595.1 Priapulus caudatus | reverse complement strand
GAGGCGAAAGCCTTTCGGCACATGGGTGACCTTAAGGTGTTTATCCGAAGTTGCGACCAGATCGATCAGCACCGGCACGCAATAAAGACCGATCAGCGCAGACACAGTTTCAATCCCCCCCAGCAACACCTGGCTGCCAAAGGTAAATCGCACATCTGCGCTAATTTCAGCTACCCCAATGGTGGAAAGCATCAGCCCCAGACAGGCGCCGATAAGACCTTTCAAGAGATTGCCTTTTGACAGTGCAGAGATCAAGGTAAGACCAAATACCGCAAGCCAGAAATACTCAACCGAACCAAACGCCAGCGCTACTTCGGCAAGCGGAGGCGCTAGAATCAGCAGGAAAACCGCACCCACAAGACCACCAACAACAGAAGACAGGCAGGCCAGCGTAATGGCCAGATCACCATCCCCGCGTTTTGCCATTGGAAATCCATCAAAAGTGGTGGCAATGGCCGACGGCGTTCCCGGCGTATTCAGCAAAATCGCTGCATAAGCCCCACCGTAAATAGCACCGGTATAAATAGCGCCCAAC
>NW_014598059.1:0-535 GCF_000485595.1 Priapulus caudatus | reverse complement strand
GGTCTGAGACATTCGCAGGGGCTCCAGTAGGAATCAGCTACTTAATTATTGGATATCAATTCCGGTTGATAATAGCCCTAAACACATAGGCTACTTTATAGAGTTATCGGCATAAGAGCCGCCGACTTGATACATGATTCTATCGACTCAGAAAAAATCCTGCAATCCATTCCGCCAGCATTTTCGTGTCAGCTTTTTCGCCAGCACCTAGAACTCGCTCAAGCGCAAGATCCACATCGCCTTTGGGAACGACATTACCCGAATACATCGCCAGTAAGGCCAATTCGTATTCCTCAGAAAATTCAGGATGAGCCTGCACACTCATAATCGAATCACCGTAAACTAGTCCGGCGTTAGGACAGAACTCAGAACTCGAAAACACCTTTGCCTGCGGCGGCAATTTCACAACCTGATCCTGATGAAAGGCATAAATTCGAACGTCATCAACGCATGACTTCATCCAGGGCTGCGGTTCATCGATCTGATAGCTATGCACGCCGACTCCCCAACCTTTTTCGGATTTTGCCACCTGCCC
>NW_014598058.1:0-535 GCF_000485595.1 Priapulus caudatus | reverse complement strand
GGAGGAGGATTGTTATTTGCTAGCTGTCTCTGTAGGGATGACGTGGCATAGTCAGTAGATAGAGTGTAAGTAGGGATGACGTGACATAGTCAGTAGATAGAGTGTAAGTAGGGACGACTGATAGCTAGTCATACGTATTCTACATGTGTGATCAAACGGACGAGTAGCTATGATGATGATGATGATGACGATGATGTTGTTGATGATGATGTTGTTGTTGATGATGACGATGATGATGATGATGACGATGATGATGTTGTTGATGATGATGACGATAATGATGATGATGACGATGATGATGTTGATGATGATGATGATGATGATGTTGGATGCATAGCTCTGCATGATTAGAGGGTGAGAGTGTAGTTAGTCAGTCACCATCACCTCAATCGCACCGGCAGCAAATATATACCAAGCAGTATGCAAGGCTTAATTAGCACTTATTAATTAGTATAATTATTCATTATGAACCGTTTTGCATTCAGCTCTCAGTCACGTTTGTATTCTATATTTTATAGACGTTTACTCCGATGGA
>NW_014598057.1:0-535 GCF_000485595.1 Priapulus caudatus | reverse complement strand
GGCTTCAACGCCACCAACATTTGAATGGTTGAACAATTCGGGTTAGCGATAATGCCGCGATCTTTATAGCGCGCAATTGCATGCGGATTAACTTCAGGCACCACTAATGGAATGTCATCGTCATAACGAAATTCAGATGTATTATCGATAACAACACAACCCGCTGCCGCCGCTTTCGGCGCGAACTCTTTTGAAATAGAGGCACCTGCAGAGAATAATCCGATTTGTGCTTTTGAGAAATCAAATTCAGCTAAGTCCTGCACTACTAGTGTTTTATCGCCAAACTCAACACGTTTACCTGCAGAGCGACTACTCGCTAAGGCGTAAACTTTACCCACGGGGAAATTACGCTCAGCCAAAATTGATAACATAGTTTCACCAACCGCACCGGTAGCACCAACTACTGCAACATCGTATGTTTTACTCATAATCTTCTTCACTTAAATATATTTAAAAACTGAACCACAGAGACACAAAGGACACTGAGGTATTTTAATAATTGCGCTTAACGAAAAATCACTTACACAATATTTTC
>NW_014598056.1:0-535 GCF_000485595.1 Priapulus caudatus | reverse complement strand
GAGAGAGAGAGAGAGAGAGAGAGAGAGAGAGAGAGAGAGAGAGAGAGAGAGAGAGAGAGAGAGAGAGAGAGAGAGAGAGAGAGAGAGAGAGAGAGAGAGAGAGAGAGAGAGAGAGAGAGAGAGAGAGAGAGAGAAGAGAGATAGATAGAGAGAGAGAGAGAGAGGGGGGGCAATTGAGACGAAAAAACGCGAGTAAGACGGGAATATAATGAGTAGGAGCCCTATAATCGTGTATAAGAGACAAGTGGTGCAGAAAGTAGAGAAGGAGACATTGAAAGACGAAGTGATTCGAATCTAACGAAGGCTAATAAAATCTCTTATTGTATAATTAGCTCTTGATATCATAGCAGGCAGGATGGCAGGCGTGCGTTCATTATAAGTGATGAGATACACCGATGATCGAGGTTTGACGTATGAAACAAGAAGCTGTTTAATCATCAAATTAAAGTAAACTACCAATTATAAGTGAGCCTACTTATGTGTGAGCCCTACACACAAACATACGCACGCAAGCACGCACACACGCATATATATA
>NW_014598055.1:0-535 GCF_000485595.1 Priapulus caudatus | reverse complement strand
TGCAACGCTTAGTTTACGTTTCAGCTAACCTCAGGGCTAAATATCATTCGAACTCCGTATAAGTAAAGTTGAGTTTCTAATTTGATTCTATATTAACCAGGGTGGTAGTCATGGTTTTGTCAGGTACTGTTACGAAAATAAATCGACATTGCTGTACCTGGTATTGTAAGCGTTTCATAATACGATGTTCATCCCTACTAATTCTCTAGTACAAGTAGGGGGCCTACAGAGTTTGTTAGTAGTTATAGTACAACTACAGTAGACAGTTATAAGTTGAGTTATCCTGTTTGTGTTACTTTCAGATTTGTAGAATTGTATTGCTTATATAACTAAATATAAGCGACATAGAAGCTAGCGTGTTATGCTAGTGTTAAGTATAGTATTAGTAGAGATAGTAACAAACGGTTGAAATTAAACATGAACTTTCATATTTGCGTAGACTGAGTAATAGTTGTAATCGTTACTATAACGAATTATTCTGCTGTTATAACATAGTACTGATGTATATATATCTATATGTATCAAGACTGAGACC
>NW_014598054.1:0-535 GCF_000485595.1 Priapulus caudatus | reverse complement strand
GAGGAGGAGGAGTAGGAGGAGGTGGAAGAAGAGCGGGAGAGAAGGCAGCGGTCCGCCCTGCCTGCTTTTCTTCCCACGCGCCGATGCCATGACGGCGTGTATAGTAGGCATACATACACAACATCAGGAGTAGATAATAGAAGATGAGTCTTAATAATGAGTCTTGATAATAGAGATAGTCTTCTATTATCTACTCCTGACAACATGATAAGATCGGTGCGTAGATGTAGATAGTATAGTGACGGGTGTACCGAAGTGTCGTCGGCGGAACAGCCGACGGTGTGGCCGACGTCATGGCGCTGCGGTATGCTTGCGGCGACGGCGGCGGCGGCGGCGTTGGGGGGAGGGGGGGTTGTGACGATGATGACTGTTTCCTGCTCCCGCGCGCGCGCAAACCGCCCCTGTTCGCAGACGAACTTTTTGGGTGCTTGTTTGTCGTGGTGCGTTTCACTCACTTTCTCTCTCTCTCTCTCTCTCTCTTCTTTTTTCCTCTCGCGCGCTCTCTCTCTCTCTCTCTCTCTCTCTCTCTCTCTCT
>NW_014598053.1:0-535 GCF_000485595.1 Priapulus caudatus | reverse complement strand
GGATTATCAATCATTAATCATTAATCATTAATCATTAAAATAATGATATCAAAGTTGGGAACACTCCTAATGGAGCGTTAGCCGATCGGAAGAGCATGCGCGATTTTAATCGTAGTTTGTCCACCCCCGCGCGTATTATTTGCTGTATGCCGCTCCACTAACATGTGGTTAATTAATTAAAATTTATTGGAGATTAAGAAGGGCTAACCAACCACCTCGCCCCGTAAGGAAGTAGTATCGCCCGTTACAAGAAACCAGCGCAGTGATGTTACAGTGAGACGCTATACTTACACGGGGATCGAGCCAACAAGGAAAGCGATCTTTAGGATGTGATTCAGCGAATTTGATTCTGCGAGATATTGTATTAATTTTTTTTTGAAATGTCGAAGCTAATATTTCTGACGCTAGCACACATACGCCATCTGTGGGGTCGCTGTGCTACTTTTACAATTCGAGCAGTAATTATGGGCTGTACAGTAAACATATATCACTGTCAGTAGTGACAATTACTTTGACAGCACTAATAATGGCTAAA
>NW_014598052.1:0-535 GCF_000485595.1 Priapulus caudatus | reverse complement strand
TGCTGTCTCGCTGTCTTGCATCTATCAACAGTTGACGACAACCCCCCCCCCCTCCATCCTCCTCCGTCTAACATCTCTGACAGAACAGTAGATATCAAGGTCGGCATGTCCGCAGCTGCATTTATCTTCCCGTAGGTGGTAAATAATAATAAAAAATACGTGGGTGAAAGAAAAATGCGCGAAGTTTTTCCCAATTTTTTTTTCTAACGATCGTGCGTAACTTCTTTTATTCTGTCACGCACGAGTGATCATGCATGACACCCTTTATCCCACTCCCATCCCCTCCCCTTCCCTTTCCCTCCCCCTCCCCTTTTCCTCCTTCTCCCCCTCTCCTCCCCCTCTCCCTCCCCTCCTCCTCCCCTCCCCCCTCCCCTCCCTCAGCCCCCCGCACCACGGGGAATACCAATCAACTTGTCACAAAACTATCGCGACTAGTGTAATTTCCCGACACCCCACGGCGCCACTGTCGCAGCGTTAAACAAACTTATTGCTAATCGGGTGTGTCGCCAACCATGGCTGTGAATGTGAACAGAAA
>NW_014598051.1:0-535 GCF_000485595.1 Priapulus caudatus | reverse complement strand
TAACGTCATGGCGGGTGAGATGTATGGTGAGCTAGGGGATGATGAACATTCGATCGATCATTATCTGATCGTTGCTTTAGAGCATAAAGATCCTGCCATTGCTAAACGTGCCACGCAAATTGCTTCACGTTCTGGGCAAAATAAGAAGGCGATTACGGCGGCTACACGTTGGTTGTTGTTAGAACCAAAATCGTTGGAAGCACGTCAATATCTCGCTTTGTTATTATTGCGTCAGCAGAGCTATAAGGAGTCTGCCGATTATTTACACCAGGTACAGCTAAAGTTGAGTGCTCAAGGACAAGATGGTGTTGAATTAGTCGGTGTGCTCTTGGCGACAGAAAATCAACACGAAGATGTTTATCAAATGTATAAGCACTATCGTGAGTTAGAGCCTGCACTAGCGAAAGTCGATTTGATATTGTCTTCACTTGCATTTAAAGCAAAACATAATGCGGAAGCTTTGGCACTTGTTAAACCGTTGGTCACTCGCTTGCAAGGGGAATCAAGAGAGCAGGCGCTGTTATTGCAGAGTAGG
>NW_014598050.1:0-535 GCF_000485595.1 Priapulus caudatus | reverse complement strand
TACTCTCTCTCTCTCTCTCTCTCTCTCTCTCTCTCTCTCTCTTTTTAACCATCCGTCCGCCCATCCGCACGCCCGTCCATCCATCCATCCACCCACCCACCCATCCATCCATTCATCCATCTATCTACCTATCTCTTTGACTTTTTGTCTTTCCGTTTGTCTCTCCATCCTCCACCACCTCTACGTAGGCACGTGACTACTCGGCGCGTATACATGTTATACTGTTCCTGGTCCGGACCAGTCTGGCACCGCATCCATGGCCACATGGCGCGGATGCTCGCGCATTTTTCACATTTCTGCCCATTGTTATGCATAGAAACATCTGTTCCGCAACAATTCGAGCGGGTAATTGTATGCGAATAATTCACCAAAAAAGAAAAAGAATTGGTCTTTTAAAGGGGGTCTTTCTATGTTATAATAGACGAGCGCTGGAAAAAAAAGAACAAAACAGTAACAATCACAAGAATATTTGTCGCCACGCACCAGCCTAAGTAAGCGAAAAGAACTAGAAAATGGATTCTCGCACGCTAACCCT
>NW_014598049.1:0-535 GCF_000485595.1 Priapulus caudatus | reverse complement strand
GCTAGTAAAGGCGGTAGCTGTAGAAACTAGTTGTTAGTGATATTGAGTGTTTCTTTTATTTTAATCTTTTTGATGGTGGTGGGCATCTGATCATGGGATGGAAAGGAAAAGGTAAGACCCTGGTGCTAGTATCCATGGAGCCTGATATTGCAGTCATCAATGGTAATGATAAAGCACTACGCCTAGATCTAAAACATTGTTTACATAGTACCTAATACGGTCTATATTTGGTATCACTAAAACACAAAAGTGCGAACTCATGAAATTAAGCAAATCAGTCAAACCCATCAGTTACCTAAAACAAAACACAGCAGAAGCCATTAAAGAAGTACATGTTAATCATTCACCAATGGTGATTACACAAAACGGTGAGGCAAAAGTCGTTATTCTCGATATCGCAGAATACGAGCAAGACCAGGAATCATTGGCCATGCTCAAAATGCTCGCACAGAGCAAAGAAGCTTATTCAGCTGGAAACTTCAAAACCGCCAAGAAAGCATTTTCGGACATCAGAAAAACATTAAGGATCTCTAGG
>NW_014598048.1:0-535 GCF_000485595.1 Priapulus caudatus | reverse complement strand
CGTGTAGGTGACCCCCCACGGCGCGTCCCTAGCAACCAGCCAGCGTGGGTACGCACGGTGGGGTGACTCGCGCAGAATCAACGCCGTGTTTCTGGCAAGATAAATGAATCTCTTCTACATTTATTATCGTATGAAAATCGTAAAATAATTAGCCTGGGCGTTATTTAGTAATTTTCCGTTCGCCATCAGTTCCGTTACCTCGATCATTCTACATGATTGTTATGGGCCGTCCTTCCTCTTGACCCCCACCCCTCCCACCCGTCACAACCCCGTCTGACCCCCACCCCTCCCACCCGCCACAACCCCGTCTGACCCCACCCCTCCCACCCGTCACAACCCCGTCTGACCCCCACCCCCTCCCACCCGCCACAACCCCGTCTGACCCCAATTAATACCTCCACCCGCTATAACCATCCCTCTGTCTGACCTCCACCCGCATTCATGTTACAAGCCCACCTCAGTCTAACCCCACCCTCCCACCCGCTATAACCATCCCTCTGTCTGACCTCCACCCGCATTCATGTTACAAGCCCAC
>NW_014598047.1:0-535 GCF_000485595.1 Priapulus caudatus | reverse complement strand
CTGCTTGCTTACCGAGATTCACTGACATCATTACCCAACCGATTATTATTTGCTGACCGTCTCGAACAGTCAGTTCTGCGTTCTGAGCGTAACCGCAAGCCTATGGCGCTAATGTTGATTGATATCGATGACTTTAAACTGGTCAATGATTCCTTCGGACATGAGGCTGGTGACAAGCTGATTCAGGCAGTTGCCGAAATGTTGAATAAATCACTTCGCCGGGCAGATACTGTCGCTCGTTTAGGCGGTGATGAGTTTGCGGTTATTGTCGAAGACATTGATGAAGCTGATGATGCCATCTCCATTGCAGACAATCTGACAACACTGTTAAAGCATAATGTAAAGCTTGATGATAAAGAGACGTTTACCAGTGCTAGTATCGGTATCGCTGTATTTCCTGGTGATGGTGTCGATGCTCGTACATTGCTTAAAAATGCCGATACGGCGATGTTTCGCGCAAAAGAAAACGGACGCCGTTGTTTTCAGTTCTATCGCCCTGCCCACGCGCGCAATGGCTGCGCGTCGCGACCGTCGC
>NW_014598046.1:0-535 GCF_000485595.1 Priapulus caudatus | reverse complement strand
TATTGATTTAATTATAGCTTTAACTAAAGGTTAAACTATAGCTTTAACTATAGATTAAACTATAGCTTTAACTACAGCTTTAACTAAAGGTTAAACTATACCTTTAACCAGAGCGTTAACTATTGATTTAACTATAGCTTTAACTAAAGGTTAAACTATAGCTTTAACTATAGCTTTCACTAAATTTAGTTAAAGCTATAGTTAAAGCTATAGTTTGACCTTTAGTTAAAGCTATAGTTAAAGCTATAGTTTGACCGGTCAAACTATAGCTTTAACTATAGCTTTAACTATTGATTTAACTATAGCTTTAACTAAAGGTCAAACTATAGTTTAACTATAGCTTTAACTCTTTATTTAACTATAGCTTTAACTAAAGGTTCAACTATAGCTTTAACTATAGCTTTAACTATTGATTTAACTATAGCTTTAACTAAAGGTCAAACTATAGCTTTAACTATAGCTTTAACTATTGATTTAACTATAGCTTTAACTAAAGGTTCAAATATAGCTTTAACTATAGCTTTAACTAAAGGTT
>NW_014598045.1:0-535 GCF_000485595.1 Priapulus caudatus | reverse complement strand
ACTGAGTGATATGCTCAATTAAACCTTGCTCCAACTCCCTCTCATTGTAGTCTTTGCTTAGGGTAAGAAAGTCGAACACATAAGGATCTTTTAGCGACTGCTGGGCAAGGTCTGACTGTGGTGCAGGTAGGGTTGCAGAAAAGTTACTGAGTACCTTGCCTTCACGTTGATAAAGTCCGCTTTCCATCTGATGTATAAGCACGCTTCGGCTCCAGCCATGCTCCAGTGTTTGGCTGATGTAATATTGAGCTTCTTGCTGATTTTGGCACTTATTAATAATCGCTGCATTGTGCCCCCAAGGGATACTCGTCAATTGTGCAACAAGCTGTTGCACAATTGCAGACTCATCACGCCAATACAAATACCACTGACGAATTAATGCAAGGTTACGTTTAGAAAAGCCTTTAATTTCAGGGAACTCAGTCATCAAGTCATGACTAAGTTGCTTCAAAAAACCACTACCCCATTCGCTTTGCCGCTGGCGCTCAACGATTTGTTCACCCAGTTGCCAGTAGAATTGCATAGCTCCCGATTT
>NW_014598044.1:0-535 GCF_000485595.1 Priapulus caudatus | reverse complement strand
TATATATATATATTATATATATATATATATGTATATATATATATATGTATATATATATATATATGTATATATATATATATGGTTTTTCCCAAGCATTTTCGAAGCCATGTTATTTATGGGTGTGTGAGAGAGTTGTACCAATTGGAGTCAATTACATCACATGTGTCATAAGCAACCGCGATACACGGGTGAGCTCGATCAGTTTAGAGAATTACCCTTACATCAAGCTGTGAAGACATAGTATGACTGTGTTGGGGCAAACAGCTGAAAATCAAGGATTAATGGGATGTTACAAAGAAGTAGAAAGGGGGAAGAGGAAGAGAGAGAGGGGGAAGAGGGAGAGAAAGAGGGAGGGAGAGAGAAAGAGAGAGAGAGAGAGTGCGTGCGTGCGCGTGTGTGGATGCGTGTGCATGCGTGCATGTGTGTGCGTGTTTGTGGATGCATGTGTGTGTGTGCGTGTGTTTATGTGGATGCGTATGTGTGTGTGCGCGCGTGTGCGTGCGTGTTTGTGGATGCATGTGTGTGTGCGTGTGTG
>NW_014598043.1:0-535 GCF_000485595.1 Priapulus caudatus | reverse complement strand
AGAGAGAGAGAGAGAGCGCGCGCGAGAAAGCGTATGGGAGAGATAGAGAGAAAAAACAAGGGATAGAGACAGACAGGGCAAATGAGTGCTGGGCAGAGTCAGAGAGATAAAGAGAAAGAGACAGAGAAAAAGAAAGCGAAAGAGAAAGAAAAAGAGAAAGAGAAAGAGAAAGAGAGAGAGAAAGAGAAAGAGACGGAGAAAGAGTGCATGTGTTTGCGTGTGCGTTCGTTCGTTCCTTTGTTCGTGTGCGCGTCAGTGCGTGCGTTCGTGTGCGTGCATTCGTGTCTGTGATGCTGGTATTGACGAGTAAGATAACATAGATGTTGCTATAGTTGAACGCTTCATCGGAATGCCCTCGCGCGAAATCGCACTCATTCCAGCTCAGCTGATTAATGCAGCGTTAGCTTGTATGTAACGCGGAAGCCCTGTCTATGCACACCTGTACACAGCTAGACTCGCTCATTAACGCTTTTTTTCCTCTCTCTCTCTCTCTCTAACACACACACACACACACACACACACACACACACACACA
>NW_014598042.1:0-535 GCF_000485595.1 Priapulus caudatus | reverse complement strand
TCCTTCTCGTAGTTTCTTTTTCGTTCTCGTCTCTCTCTCTCTCTCTCTCTCTGTCTCTCTCTCTCTGTCTCTGCCTCTCGCTCTCTCTTTCTCTCGCTCTCTCTCACACTCACTATCTCGCTCTCTCGCTCACTCACTCTTTCTCTCTCTCTATCTCTCTATCTCTCTATCTTTCTATCTGTCTGTCTCATGGCTCGTTAGTTAGTTTCCTCTCGCTAATTTCTGCACCAGTCAGTAGAGGGCAGGCTGTAACGATCAGCCCACTCGATGGTACGTCCCGCGCTCCGCCCCCCGCCCCGCCCCCGCCCCCACCCCCTACGCACGCCACCTACTAATTTAGGCGTGCGTGCGTGTGTTAGTGCGCATGTGTGTGTGCGTGCATGCGTGCGTGCGTGTGTTAGTGCGCGTGTGTGCTTGAGTGCATGCGTACGTGTGTGCAGCTCTTACTACTAAATTTGTGTCTCAAATTGCTAATACTAAATTGCTTCTCTTCCTCTATCTTCGGCGTATGACATCTCCTCTCTCCCTCTCTCCC
>NW_014598041.1:0-535 GCF_000485595.1 Priapulus caudatus | reverse complement strand
CTCTCTCTCTCTCTCTCTCTCTCTCTCTCTCTCTCTCTCTCTCTCTCTCTCTCTCTCTCTCTCTCTCTCTCCTCTCTCTCTCTCTCTCTCTCTCTCTCTCTCTCTCTCTCTCTCTCTCTCTCTCTCTCTCTCTCTCTCTCGCCCTCTTTCCTTCTTTCTCGCGCTCTCCGAGTTAGCGTGTACCTACAGAGCTAATATATACCTGTCTATAAAGGACACTTTTGGAGATTTAACCTTCATCGTCCCTTTTAGACAATCCAGACTGTACATGCCTTATGTGAAAACGCAACTCAAGTTCATTATCTTTAGCGCTAAAGCTGACAGCCTGACAGTTTACACGTACTATGAGTCAGTGGACATGCACCTTAACAAGGCACACCACATACTACAAAAGGCACTTACATGTATGTACACATAAATACACTTACAGTGACACTGCTTCTCTGCATAAAGAAAACCTGCCCCTCTACGTATAAAGGGAACCTACATGTACGAGAGAGAGAGAGAGACAGAGAGAGCGAGAGAGACAGAGAGA
>NW_014598040.1:0-535 GCF_000485595.1 Priapulus caudatus | reverse complement strand
GTTTCTACAAGAGCTGTAATGGATTCAGCCAAGTTCAGTGATTGGGTAATACGTTCTTTAATACTGGTGTGTTCAGACTGTTCCGGGGAAGGTGCCATACTTGCTCTGATCGGGTTGAGATCTACATAGGCCATACAGCTCAGTAGCGCTTCTTCCGTTAACAAGGCTTGTGAACGGTAACGGGCTTCCCAGAAGTGGCCAGTGCAACCATCTTCTTGATTGGCTTGGCGTGCAATGGGCTCGTTCAAGCATTTCATAAACCAGCCTAAATTTCCCAGTCATTGACGGTAGATGTCAATACAGTCATTAACCACACGCTGTTCTGCTGACGAGAGTGCCACTCCTTTGCTGTATCGCTGGATTAGCAAAGGCCCTTTGAAGAGACTGGTCCAGCGCTCAACGACTTCGCTATCAGACCAATCATCAACGCTATCGGGAGAGAGCTTAACGACTAAATGTAGGTGGTTAGACATCACAAACCACGCTAACTACCTTGCCGTTGACTGCAACGGTATTCTATCCATATCACCCTTTT
>NW_014598039.1:0-535 GCF_000485595.1 Priapulus caudatus | reverse complement strand
GTATATTTGTTGCACTTTTAATTGATTGATATGGAGCTTTTTGTGCTGAAGGACTTAAGCGGCAGTAATTTAGTCACTCAATCGAATAATTTAATAGAGGCTAGGTATACGCTATCAAAAAACGACAATTGGTTTTGTGTGCAATGATTTCCTTTATAAATCCAGAGGATAAGGAGTTTTTAACCTATAAAACCTCTATTTCTCAGTTTTCCGAACTGTTAGGAATAGATAAAAAAAGCAGTATGAGAGAGATTGATATTATTGTAACGCGACTTTTAAGCCGTGTAATTACTATAGAAACCCCTAACGGGTGGAAAAAATACCAGTGGGTAAGCTATGCAGAAGCAGATAAAAAAGAAGACTTTTTGTTGTTGAAATTCCACGATGAATTAAAGCCTTATTTGCTCGAATTAAAAACCAGATTCACAAGCTTTAAAATACAAGAAGTTGTTGATTTAAAAAGTATTTATTCTATAAGAATTTATCAATTAATAAAGGACTATAGCGGTAGAAAATGCTCTGACTTTATTTATAC
>NW_014598038.1:0-535 GCF_000485595.1 Priapulus caudatus | reverse complement strand
ATACACACACGCACACACACACACACATGCACGCGCGCACGCACGCACGCACACACACACACACACACACACACACACACACATTCCACAAGCATGTGCACGCACGCACATATACACAAACAAGCATGCGTGCACACACCCGCACACACACACACTCCACAAGCACGTGCACGCACGCACATATACATAAACAAGCATGCATGCACGCACGCACACACACACACAAACAAGCATGCATGAACGCACGCACACACACACACACAAACAAGCATGCATGCACGCACGCACGCACGCACGCACACACACAAACAAACAATTATGCACGCACGCACGCACGCACACGCACCTCGTCCGGGTCCGACCAGAGAAGGTCACACACAAGTCCGTGGTCGGGCACGTCCAGGGGGCGCTCTATGTCACGGATCTGTTCCAGGCTCTGCAGGTCGGGCGACAATCCACCGTGCATGCACAGTATCGTGCCCTCTACCAACGCCGCTGCGAAACACACAAGTACGCCAATGACTATAGCCGCATT
>NW_014598037.1:0-535 GCF_000485595.1 Priapulus caudatus | reverse complement strand
GCATGGTGGTGCAAATGACTAAAATAGGCGAAGAGTCAGGACGACTAGAAGAAATGCTAGCGCGTGTCGCTGACTATTTTGAAGAGCAGGTTGATGATTTAGTAGATTCTCTCGCCAAACAAATAGAACCATTAGTAATGGTGGTATTAGGAGTGATTGTGGGTGGTTTAGTTATTGGCATGTACTTGCCGATCTTTAAATTGGGTGCGGTTGTGGGTTAAGGTGCATAACATGACAGAGCGTTTGTTTCAGATTGGATGATCTATAGGGACTTGGCATATAGTGACTTGACACTTAGGGGAAAAATACAGTGGATTTAATTCAGTTACTCAGAGAAAACACGGCTATATTTTTACTCTTTGTCGGCCTTTTTTCTTTAATTATCGGCAGCTTCTTAAATGCAGCCATCTACCGCATTCCAATCATGATGCAAAGAGAATGGCATCGAGAATGCAAAGAATTATTACACGACAAAAATACCGCACAACATGCTGATGATGAGAAGCACATAGAAAAATTCAATCTGATGGTGCCG
>NW_014598036.1:0-535 GCF_000485595.1 Priapulus caudatus | reverse complement strand
GGTATATACTCTCTCTATACACAGGTATAAAGGTATATAGGTATATAGGTATATACTCTATCTATACACAGGTATAAAGGCATATAGGTATATACTATCTCTATACACAGGTATAAACGTATATAGGTATATAAGTATATACTCTCTCTATACACAGGTATATAGGTATATAGGTATATATAGGTATATACTATCTCTATACACAGGTATAAAGGTATATAGGTATATACTCTCTCTATACACAGGTATATAGGTATATAGGTATATATAGGTATATACTATCTCTATACACAGGTATAAAGGTATATAGGTATATACTATCTCTATACACAGGTATAAACGTATATAGGTATATAGGTATATACTCTTTCTATACACAGGTATAAAGGTATATACGTATATACTATCTCTATACACAGGTATAAAGGCATATAGGTATATACTATCTCTATACACAGGTATAAAGGCATATAGGTATATACTCTCTCTATACACAGGTATATAGGTATATAGGTATATAGGTATATACTCTCTC
>NW_014598035.1:0-535 GCF_000485595.1 Priapulus caudatus | reverse complement strand
AACAGACAGAGAGAGAGAGAGAAAGAGAGAGACGAAAGGTCCCTTTATATCGGTAAGTTGCGCTCGGTGTCGTGAATGCTAATGGAGCGCGATCGTCTGCGCGGTGACGTCATCAGCACGAAGCTTTCCTGATGGAGAGTGCAAACGGGCGATTTATCGCTAAGCATGTGTCGCCTGATGACAAGCAAACAGATTGCGGAGTGGAGCTGCTAATGCCTGCATTCCCATCGACACCACCACTACCAACACTGCCGGCAGCAGCAGCAGCAGCAACAGCAACAGCAGTAGTAGTAACAATAGCAATAATAACAACAACAACAACAACGGCAGCAACAATAGCAACAACAACAACAACAACAGCAGCAGCAGCATTAGCAGTAACAACAACAACAGCAGCAGCAGCAGCATTAGCAGTAACAACAGCAACAGAAGCAGCAGCAGTAGTGTTAGTAACAACAACAATAACAGCATCAGCTGCAACACTACCATCACCACCAACAGCAGCAGTAGCAGCAGCACACATCAGCAGCAGCAG
>NW_014598034.1:0-535 GCF_000485595.1 Priapulus caudatus | reverse complement strand
ACATATCTGTAGTACCTGATACGACAACGACCCCTTGAGCTTCACTAAGTACTCCACGTTCATTCGCGTTTGACAAAACCTCCTTCCACATGCAACGGGGGGCACTAAGATCCCCCGCCTGACCTACAGCGGAGAGAGAAGCTACAGCAACAGGAAGCTTTGTGGCTGACCCCCCCCCCTCCCCTTACACTCTCTGCGTGCACGCATCATGCAAGCGCCGGCGGTGTCTCTCCGTGGTTAACAAGAATTAGCGCCGACACGAAGGCTGCTGCTGCTGCTAACGCTTTCCGATGCACTCGAGTACTGATGCCTGACGGCCTGGATGCTTGATCATCCTGGCTGGCTGCCCGCCCCCACACGGCTGCCTGAGGCATGCCTAACACTGGGTTGCTAAATGAGCATCGATTGCTATGGCAGACGCGCGTGTGTCAACACTTCACGCATCGCTCACGCAAAACTGCTGCCAGTGTCGGCGACGGTAGGGAGTCGGACGTGATTTCAGCTGTGATCCCGAGGAGCGCATCATCAGCTGTAG
>NW_014598032.1:0-536 GCF_000485595.1 Priapulus caudatus | reverse complement strand
CTCGATAGAAGTGTCCGTTCTATAGAGGTGACCGTTCAATAAGGGTGCTCGTTCTATAGAGGTGACCATTATAATTATAGGGGTACTCGTTCAATAGAGGTGTCCGTTCTATAGGGGTGCTCGTTCTATAGAGGTGTCCGTTCTATAGGGGTGCTCGTTCTATAGAGGTGTTTGTTTTATAGAGGTGTCCGTCATATAGGGGTACTCGTTCTATATAGGTGGCCGTTCTATAGAGGTATCCGTTCTATAGATGTGTCCGTTATATAGGGGTGCTCGTTCTATAGAGGTGTCTGTTCTATAGAGGTGTCCGTTATATAAGGGTGATCGTTCTATAGAGGTGTCCGTTCTATAGAGGTGTCTGTTCTATAGAGGTGTCCGTCATGTAGAGGTGTCCGTTACATAGAGGTGTCTGTTCTATAGAGGTGTCCGTTCTATAGAGATGTCCGTTATATAGAGATGTCCGTTATATAGGGATGCTCGTTCTATAGAGGTGTCCGTTATATAAGGGTGATCGTTCTATAGAGGTGGCCGTTCTA
>NW_014598031.1:0-536 GCF_000485595.1 Priapulus caudatus | reverse complement strand
AGACCAAATAAGGGGTCAGTTTTTTCATTTTCTATTATGGTAGATCAAGCAAGAAATGTTCCAATAACGAGAAAAAACGCTACCAATCAAGTTCTTATAGGAGCCAAACACCCGCAAAACACCATCAAAACACTTATGCAGAAGACCTAACAGACAGTGCTTTATACCTTGAAAAAATCCTAGAACGGTGTCAGTGCGACATAAAGTTAGCCAAAAACGGCAAGCAAGCTGTTGCAATCTTTAAAGTTGGCAGCCGGACATTATTTGGATGGATAAACGAATGCCTGAGATGGA
This sequence comes from Priapulus caudatus, assembly GCF_000485595.1. Taxonomy (NCBI): domain Eukaryota; kingdom Metazoa; phylum Priapulida; class Priapulimorpha; order Priapulimorphida; family Priapulidae; genus Priapulus; species Priapulus caudatus. The sequence goes on along the minus strand of NW_014598031.1, from coordinate 242 downwards.
CGGAATCGAAGCCACCGAAATTATTCGCCAATTACCTGGGGGAGAGAATACTAAAATAATTGCCGTCACCGCCTCTGTTTTTAATGATGATCAGCATGGAACCATGCAGCATGGGTTCGATGATTTTATAAGAAAACCCTACCTGATTTCGGAAATTATCGATTGTTTAGCCAAGCACACGAATATCAAACCTATTTACCAAGAGGTAGGCGCTGAGGGTCTCACCCAAGAGACCGAAAATA
>NW_014598030.1:0-536 GCF_000485595.1 Priapulus caudatus | reverse complement strand
CAAAATATATTTGTCAAAGAAGGCGACGATGTTATTAAGGGGCAGTTATTAGCAAAATTAGATTCAACTGATTTTGAAATCACCCTTAAAGATCGAAAAGCCAGTTACAACACTGCCAAAGCTAATTATGATCGCGCAAAAGACTTAGTTAAAAAAGGCGCTATCTCAAAAGTAGATCATGACAATATCCGCGCAAAATTTCACACCGCCCAAGCTAATTTAGAAAGCGCAGAGCAAGATTTAATTTACACAAAACTAAAAGCTAATTTTGACGGCAAAATTGCAAAACGTTATGTGGAAAATTTTGAAGAAGTGACCCTTTCTAAAAAAATATTTGCACTCGAAGACATATCCTCATTAAAAATAATAATTGATGTGCCTGAAAATATAATGATAGCTGTCGACAAAAAAAGAGATCGCGCTCTTTACGCTAAGTTTGACACTATAAAAAACCAGCAATTTCCACTTAAATTTAGAGAAGTCTCTACCAAGGCAGACCCCTCGACAAAAACATTTAAAGTTACCATGCAGATGCC
>NW_014598028.1:0-536 GCF_000485595.1 Priapulus caudatus | reverse complement strand
AAGACGTGGTGGAACATGTAGCGGATGAACCTTTAAGACGTGGTGGAACATGTAGCGGATCAACCTGTAAGACGTGGTGGAACATGTAGCGGATGCACCTTCAAGACGTGGTGGAACATGTAGCGGATCAACCTGTAAGACGTGGTGGAACATGTAGCGGATGAACCTTTAAGACGTGATGGAACATGTAGCGGATGAACCTGTAAGACGTGATGGAACATGTAGCGGATGAACCTTCAAGACGTGGTGGAACATGTAGCGGATGAACCTGTAAGACGTGATGGAACATGTAGCGGATGAACCTGTAAGACGTTGGAACATGTAGCGGATGAACCTTCAAGACAGGGTGGAACATGTAGCGGATGAACCTGTAAGACGTGATGGAACATGTAGCAGATGAACCTGTAAGATGTGATGGTACATGTAGCGGATGAACCTGTAAGACGTGATGGAACATGTAGCGGATGAACCTTCAAGACGTGATGGAACATGTAGCAGATGAACCTTCAAGACATGGTGGAACATGTAGCGGATGA
>NW_014598027.1:0-536 GCF_000485595.1 Priapulus caudatus | reverse complement strand
CTCAGTGTCTTCCTCGACGGGAAACAAATAGCGGAAGGTGGTCTGCGTATGGTGAATCTAACTAATCTTGATCGTGGAGAGCATAAAGTCTATGCGCTTGTTAAAGCGAAAGATGGCAAGGAAATAGCGAAAACAAAGACGGTGGTTTTTACGGTGATTCGGCATTGATATTGGCCGTAATTCCTTCTAAGTTTATTAGACTATTACAGTGAGTGCGTCTTTTCATGCGCTTCTAACGTAATAACTTGTCTTGACACTTGAAAAAAGGATAAGGCAATGAATAACACCGTAGGCACACGGCTCACTAAGCAACAGTTTGAGAAAGAAATATCCATTGAACGTATTGCCTGTCCTTTGCATGTACTTACTTTGCGGCATGCCTTGAGGGAAATACATCAGGGGGAAATCTTGAGAGTAAACAGTAATGCTCAGGTCGCACCAGAGCTGCTGGCTGCGGCACGGCAAATGGCTGAAAGTGCTTTACTCGATGAAAATAATGTGTTGTTTATCCGTAAATAATTCTCAATCTTTTACCC
>NW_014598026.1:0-536 GCF_000485595.1 Priapulus caudatus | reverse complement strand
GTATTGTTGATGTCTGGCACCGTGATTCCGGGCCTATTTTTGTCACTGATGAAAACGGTAATATCGCCGTTACTGACTGGAATTTTAATGGCTGGGGTACTTATCCTGAATGGGGTGAAGCGGAAGGGCATATCCCACGAACGGTTGCCGAGATACTCGACATTCCCTATTTCAAAACGCCGCTTACTTCGGAAGGCGGTGCGATAGAGGTTAATGGCAGCGGCAGCTTGCTAGCAACCCGTAGTTCGATCATAAACGATAACCGAAATCCGGGTATGACGCAGGCCGAAGTTGAAAAGTCACTCGGTGATTACCTGGGGGTTAAGCATTTTATCTGGTTATCCGGTGCGCCGGCTGATGTGTGTGAGTTAGAACTTGGAGATGGCACCGACTATCACATCGATATCGCCGCTCGCTTCGTCGGGCAGGACAAAATTTTGTATGCCTGGACGGACGATCAAAGCGATCCGCGCTATCCCTATTTGACGCGACATCGCCAGGAACTGGAGGATGCCACCGATGAGAACGGTAAGTCG
>NW_014598025.1:0-536 GCF_000485595.1 Priapulus caudatus | reverse complement strand
CGATTCAGGCCCTGGATCGTAAAGACCGGATGCTGCCGCTGTCGCCCAGGCGCGCCGAGAGCCACGGCTTCGAATACAAGCGCAACGGCACGCTGAGCCTGTTCGCCGCGCTCAACACAACAACCGGGGAAGTCATCGGCAAGACGGCGCCGCGCCATACCAGCGAGCAGTTCGTGGCCTTCCTCACCGACGTTATCGCCAGCCAGCGGCCCAAACAAGAGATCCATGTGATCTGCGACAACGTCAGCAGCCACAAGACCCCGCGCGTGCAGGAGTTACTGCGGCAACACCGAAACGTGCGGTTGCATTACACGCCGACCTATACCTCCTGGCTGAATCAGGTAGAGAACTGGTTCTCGCGCATCCAGCGCGACGTGATTACGCGAGGCATCTTCACTACGGTAAAGGATCTGGAGCGCAAGCTGATGCGCTATATCCGTGAGCACAACAAGAATCCCAGGCCGATTAAATGGAAGTACGACGATCCAACGCGGCGAATTCGGCCAGTGCCATTTCAATGACGCAGTCGACTAGGA
>NW_014598024.1:0-536 GCF_000485595.1 Priapulus caudatus | reverse complement strand
GTTTCACACCGGTTTTGACCAGCTCAAAGCGGTTTTGACTGGTTCAAACCGGACTCGACCGACCCAGACCAGCTGAAAAGAGATCAAACCGGAGCAGACCGGCCCAGACCGGCTGAAACTGGGACACATACAGGTTTTGACTGGCTCAAACCAGACCATACCGGCTCAATCCCGACCAGAGCGGTTCAAACCGGTTTTGAACCGCATGACAACGGATCAAACCGGACCAGCCTGGCTCACACCAGATCGAAATGGCCCAGACAGGCCCAGACCGGCTGAAACCGGATCAAACCAGACGAGAGCGGCACAGACCAGCTCAAACCGTGCCAGACCGGCTCAAACCGGCTTTTGACCGTCTCAAACCACAACAAATAGGTTCAAACTGGTTTTAGACTGGCTCAATCCGGTTTTGACCGGCTCAAACCGGTTTTGACCTGCTCAAACCACACCAGAACGGCTGAAACCGGATTTGACCGGCTAAAACCGGTTTTGTCCGGACGATACCAGATCAAACTGAATCAGACCGGCCCTGACCA
>NW_014598023.1:0-536 GCF_000485595.1 Priapulus caudatus | reverse complement strand
GAGAGAGAGGGAGGAGAGAGAGAGCGAGAGCAAGCGAGAGAGAGACAGAGAGACAGGCAGACAGGCAGCGAGAGAGGGAGAGAGGGAGAAAGAGAGAAAGGGAGAGAGAGAAAGAGAAAGAAAGAGCGCGAGAGAGAGAGAGGGAGGTGTAAACAAGGTGTGCGATCGAAAGATGACTGGCTGCAGGCAAGTATTGCAGTATATATGCAGGCAGCTAAGTTGTGCATGTACACACTGAAGCAGCGAGAAGCACAGACACCTGTCAGCAGTATGCAGGAAATCAGGGATGCGGCGAAGCAGGAATTCAGGGAAGAAGGGATGCAGGGAAGCAGGGATACAGGGAAGCAGGGAAGCAGGAATTCAGAGAAGCAGGGAAGCAGGGATGCAGGAAAGCAGGGATGCAGGGATGCAGGAAAGCAGGGATGCAGGGATGCAGAGAAGCAGGGAAGCAGGAAAGCAGGGATGCAGGGATGCAGAGAAGCAGGGAAGCAGGGATGCAGGGATGCAGGGATGCAGGGAAGCAGGAAAGCAGGGAT
>NW_014598022.1:0-536 GCF_000485595.1 Priapulus caudatus | reverse complement strand
GTCCTAGTATATGGAACAGAAATGTGCCTTCATCTTTGCGCCTTTCTGGGTATTTTATTAGATTTTGTTTTTTGTATTTGAAGATTATGGTTCAGTGTTTTATGTATAATTGCTACTTTACTTTTAAGTCTTCTATCCTGAAGGCTTTCTAAATTTAGTGATTTTACTAAAGGTGTTACTCTAGTCAAATGTGAATATTCGTTTGTTATGAATCCACTGCTCTATTTTGTGTCTGTTCTAGTTTCTTAATGTTTTCTTGAGTTGAGGGGTCCCAAACAGAGGATGCATATTCTATTATTGGCCTAACCAAGGTTAAATAACATTTTAGTTTTATGTTCTTATTTGATTTATAGAAATTTCTTTTAATAAATCCTAATGCTTTGTTTGATTTTTTGTAGTTTTATCAATATGTGGATTCCATGACAGTTTTTCATTTATTAATAACACCTAGGTATTTTGCGTTTTTAGTCTGTGTTACTGGTTTGCCATGAATAAGATAAGTGGAATTAATTTGTTTTAGTTTTCTTTTGTTACTC
>NW_014598021.1:0-536 GCF_000485595.1 Priapulus caudatus | reverse complement strand
TGAACCGAACCTAACGAGAACGAACGCTAGAGAAAAGAGATGAGACGAAGTGTGACGCGGTGTGGCGAGACGAGAGGCAGAGTAACTATGCGACAGTAGAATTGGAATTGACGAACTCGTAGATAGAGTTGGTCGTGAAGCCGAGCGGCAGAGACTGAGAGAAGAGGGGCGAAATAATCGATAGAGCAGAACTGAGAAGCAAGCAGCAGCGATGACCTCAGTGAGACCTTACTGAGCGAGCTGGTATACACAACGAATGCATTCATTCTCCTTTGCTCTCTCCTTGTCTTTGACTGGTCTTGGACATGACTGGACTTGACAGTTTGGTCAAAGATCCCGTAACCAACGATCTTCTCCTACAGACAAGTACTTAGACAGTTTTTGTCAAAGTCGTCCCGTAACCAACGATTTTTATTTTGATTTCTCGTAACGAACGATTTCGATTTCTCGTAACGAACGATTTCGATTTCTCATCTCTTAATCACTTTTGTATCACATTGTATCACATTGTATCACATTGTATTACATTGTACTGC
>NW_014598020.1:0-536 GCF_000485595.1 Priapulus caudatus | reverse complement strand
CAGAACTTGCACAGTATAAAAAGCATTATGGCTTACGCACCGCGATTCGTGATGTGATTCATCAGGAAAGTCGTCGTGGATTATTAGCAAGCGCTGCCTTGATGATATTAAACGCGCCCACGGCAGCGATGATTTTGGCAGGCAAAGCCCTTGCACCCCTGGCGTGGAATCGCGGCGTGACGAGTTTAAAAAACCGCTTTGATGGGCTTAAGTCAACTCATGTGACACATACGGCGGATAGGGTCTTGGAAGATCGAAGTACGGAGCATAATCAACTGGGTTATACCCATGAAGAACAAGCCAATATTGTCGAATCTTTTTTGCAAAATAATGGTTTGTTGTCCGGCTTTGCGCCATTAATCGTCACCATGGGGCATTATTCACGCAATCAAAATAATCCTCATGCGGCGGCGTATGGTTGTGGTGCTTGTGGGGGTAAATTCAGCGGCCCGAATGGGCGCGTATTTGCTGCGATGGCGAATCAGCCTAAAGTACGTGAGATCCTCGCCTTGCGCGGCATTGATATTCCTGTGGAT